>NW_015116483.1:0-35882 GCF_001443285.1 Poecilia latipinna | reverse complement strand
GTTGATGGGTAACGAGCATGCAGATGCCAACATCCGTCGCTGCCGTGAGTTTTAACAACTTATCACGTGTGAACAAGCTTATTAACATTTAATTTAATTTTCTTTCCTATGTAACGGAAACGTCCCAAATGTGTTTTTTTTCCCCCCAACATTAGCAGAATATTAACAAGGATTTCCCTACATTCGTAATGGAAACGCAGCCACTGTTGTATTCAGCTGCTTATGATGCTGCCTACAGGCTTTTGTCCGTCTTTTACATTTTTTCATCCAACGTTTAGGGTTTGGAAATAGAATAAACTCTGTTCCACCCTCTAAATGCTCTGGTGTCTCCAATGAATGTTCCCCATTGTCAACGTTTTTCCCGATTCTTTTTCCCCAAATTTTTATGAGTGCAGCGCATTCCTAAAGCTAAACCCCAACGCTTTGTTGTAGGTTCAGTTCCTCCAGGTAAGGGGTGTTTACTTCGTGACAAATTTCGACCGCCGATCAGTCAGTTCCCGACAGACACACTGAACTGATTGTCAGGTGGCATCATGTCAGTCAATAGCCCTAATTTTCAAGGGAACTGTGGCAGCATATCATTGAGTGTCACCTCATTTACCCCGGCAGAGGTTTATACGCCCGTGTTGGACCCTCCCTATGTGTTGTTCCTGATGCTATTCTGTTTGTGCTCTCGCACAGCAAAGGTTTGATATGCACCCAGAGAGAGACGGCGCCACAGAGCAATTATTCTGAAGGGCGGCGAGGTGAGACGGGCCGTAAGAAGAGCAGTGCAAAAGAATCAGAGAGAGATGAGCTGATGAAAATAAAGAAAAGGGAAGAGATGGATGGGGGGGTCATGGAAAACTGGTAAAGGAGCAAAAACAAGAGAATGAGAAAATGGACTTGAAGGCAACTTAAAATAGAGGCGACAGAAAAATCAATTTGAGGAGCAGAACTGATCCAAACCATTTCTGACCAACTCTTGGGATAAGTGTGCGTCTGCCTGGGACTCACCGTGTCTTAACTTCAGCTTTTCCCCCTTTTTTAAATCTTCACCTCCGCCGCCTTCTGTGTCTTCAGCGTTATTTCCCCGATTCCCTCTCTGTCATTTTTGCTCTTCCTTCTCCTTTTTCCCCTCACCGCCCCCCCAAGCTTAGTTCACCTGATAAGGATGTGAATCAGACCATGAAGAAGTCTGAGACTGCAACGCGAAAGGAGCCAGGATCAAAACTTCAGGGGATGCTTCTCCTTTTTCATTTTTTTCCCCAACGTGAAACTGCCAAGATTAGATCAGGAAGTCGGCTCGAGGAAATCCCCACAAAAAGATGGTAGAGAAATGAAATATTCATCGTGGTTATTATTCTTGTTTAACAAGATTGAGTACCGCTGCTTTCTGGGATTCAATTATTTATCGAATGGCTACAACAAGAAATCCCCGCTCCGATTCCCTCGTCCACATCAGCAAGACGTAGCGCAGCGCACACTACGAGCATCAATACTGGCATTTTGTCAGAGCTGCTGGCCTTTGTGACAGATGTTTTTGTACTGCGTCTCTGTGGCGATGTATTAAATTTGCAAAATGTCAGACAGAGAGGGCTCTGCCAAACAGCTTTGACCCTGCTGACCTTTGCTTCATCCTGAGCCTGCCACTTAGCAGCCCAGCAACCTTCAAAGTGTTTGTCAGTTTGGTCCAGCAAGACTCTCTGACTGCAGTACTTGAGGTAAACACGATGGTGTTATTTCAGTATTTACATTGTTTTAGTTAATATAATTTCAGTGAATAAATAATTGTGTAGCAAACAGCCTCAAAAAACACAGCGTAAGCTAAGTCCATACTTTTGCAACCTAACGCTTAAATATTGACAATAGCCTAAAAATAGCAATAATTTTAGTGCATGATAAAACAAATGCAGTTTGCTCAGTATTGAAAACGTACTTATTTACAAAACACACAATAACAAGACGTCAAGTTGTATTAACTGCTCCACAACTTGCCGTCTTTTCCTGTCGCTAAGCTGCCGTTCGCTAATACATAAACAGGAAGTTGTCCTTTCAAAATAAAAGCATCAAACTTAAAACCGGAAGTTAGTCATAGGCAAAACAGAGAAAACAAAGTAAAAGGCAATAAGCAACAACAAAGCGATACAAACAATTAAAGGAGTTAATTTGGAGTCATTTACGAATTGTATTGTAAGTATTGCACTGAATGAGTACATGTCTAATGGAAAATGATTTGGATCATAATCCAAATTTTAAAAAAAAATCTTGATTGGGTCATTTCTCCTTAGTGACCGGGAGCAAAAGACACAAACAAAGTTATAGTATCTTTAGCTTAGCAGGCAGCGCAGCTTTAGCCATTCCTGGGATGTTCTTTTTAAAAATTTTGATGTAGTTCATGGCAGTGTTATCGCCACCTACGGGTTGTTCATTGACACTGCAACATTTTTCACTGGGATATCAGAATCACAAGGAGGAATCAAATGCTGTTGAAAAACAACATTTTAATTTTTTTTAATAGATTTTCAGCCTCTACATTTTAAAATCAATCTGTATATAACTAAATTATTGTTATACATTAATGTAGAAAAACCGCCTTTAATCTCACCCCGTCTTCTCTCCACATGCTTCTGTTGAGGTAGAAACTTTGTAGCTTATAGTGGGGGCCCTTTAAGAGGCGACTCCCATCTTCCTTATCCAAAACGAAAGTGAAAAGTTTTCCCGACTTGACACTCCTCTCGCCTCTTTACTGTTTTTCTTTCACCTTGTTTGTACGTCGTGCTTAGCGTTGAATTGGTGGCTGAAATAACAGGCCTTTCGTTGTTGCTAACCCCAGCCTGGAGGGGAGAAGTAAAAAGTGGCTGTAAGCTGGAAATTGTTGGTACCCAACAACATATTGTGGAAAGACCGATGGCTCATCCGTCTGGAAGATTGAATCCATTTGATGAAAATTGTTTCCTGTCTTCACCTTTTTTGTTCTTTTCTTTTTTGTTCTTTGTCAAACAACTACTTAACCAGACTTTATAGCAAATATTTGAACAATACAATTTACACACATTCGTTTTCCCATTATAAAAATTGTACAAAATACTACAAATTTATCCAAATACATTTTTTGAGTCATTACCATTTTTTGTTTTTATGTAAGTTTTCAACACACCCGCTCTTTCTCTCTCTCTCTCTCTCTCTCTTTTTTTTTTTTTTTGCTTTCCAGGCAACACATTCATTTGCCGTCATTCCATCTGCTTTTTCTGTGCCCTTCATCTATTTTCATTTTCACCTAATTTGCCTTTAGTTTGCTTGGCAGAATCTTTTTGTTTGGTCAGAATAACACTCCTTTTACAACAAATTCTCTTTTTAACTCCTGTTTTTTTGTGATGTGAGATCTGTTTAAACCAATTAGTTTTTTTCATCTGTGTTAATTTCAACTACAGCTGAGCCCACAATCTCTTGTTTCTATTGTCTGATCAGTCTTTAAAAAAAAACTGCTTTTCTTAACTTTTTTTTTTTTTGAAGTTGATAAAGTTGTGCTTTCTAAAGAAATAATGTTATACAGTCTTAAGTAGCTGTGTGTATTTGTCCATCATCATCATTTTTCATGTTTTTCTTTTTTTTTTTTTCTTTTTTTTGGTTTTGTTGTAGTAATTGGATGCAGCTGCAAATAATCATAAATTAAATCTGCTGCTGGAGACGCTGTTCCAGGTGGCCATCATTTTCTTTAATTGGAACCCTTCAGACGTTTCCTTATGCTTCCACTAAACAAGACGCATTTCTTACACATTTACCCAAACCGTTTCTTAAAAGGGCAGTATTATGTGCTTTCCAGCCGTATAGCATCATTTTATAGCACAATCAAGTTTCAGCTGATATAAAAATGCCGCATTTGTCAAATGTGACTGAAAAGAAGTTTGACTTTGTGAATTAGCACCTTGAATTTGGGATTCTGTCTCTTTAAGAAACTCCAGTTCTTTCTGTGACTCCGCCCTCAGGAAGTCGTCACAACAACGCTCCTCTGTTAACCCTTTAATATTCTCATTTCCTACAGAAGTTTGATTCCTTCCAGGCCTTCATACTTTCTCTAAACTGGAATTATTATTATTTTTAAATGATTTCCCTGAATACACTGCTATGTTTGTGAATTGAAACCAAAACCCAGAACAAATCCAAGCTTGTATATAAATAATTTTTACACTGATTTACTTTAATTCATATACCTCACAAATTTACATGGGAAATTGTTTTAATTGAACTAATTTAACATTTTCTTCCTGATATAAAATTATATGCAGGCAAGTATTTCTTAAGAGATAACAGAACAATGCAAAAAAAAAAAAAAAGATTTTTGAAAAAATGTATATATTTATATTGTTTCCAGTAACTAATAACTAATAAAAACCTGAATCTTTAACTACAGTACAGCAATTATTTATGTTTCTACTTGTATTTTGACAATTTGGCTCCATTTGCCATCACACCAGTTTATCTCTTGGCACGGTTCTCTCAGTCGAGTCAGGGGTCTAAACAAAACATTAATATTATTTCAGTCGGTCACAAGACATGTTGGCTTCAGACTTTCACCTCCGTGTCCATAATTGTTGCGCTTAAAGTCTTAAACTCAAATCATGAGAAGATGCTGAAATAATCACTGAAATGTTAAAACCTTAAATCCATAAGCCAATTTCAATATTGTGTTGTCTCTTCAGTCATATGATTTAATTACTGTTTAGCAGCTAAAGGGTAATACTTACATTAGAATGGGTTAAAAGTACAAAATATGATTTTTTTATAGGTTTATTTTCACATGAGCCTGAAAAAGTGCGAAACTTTTGTAACCTGGGTGTAAATTTCTAGCTTTCATCTACTCATTTTCTCCGGCTTCTCCAACTCTTTATTAAATCACATGATAATCCTGTTAATAGTGTCACTCTCGCCAAACTATGAAGCAACCAATCACGGCTCAGTTTCCAAGGTCACGTGTAGCATTGCAGCCTATCGGCTGGCTATATTAATTTGAGCAGGAAGTTTGAACACTAGATGCGTTGGGAGGAGCAGAGCTACAGGTTTGTCGAGCGTCGTTCTTTATGTTCTTCGCCTTATTTTATTTTGTATAAAAATAGTCTAACTATAATGACATCATAGGAGCCGACTACCACCAGACCAGCAAGGAGAGATGTCAGTTATGTGTAAAACAAACGGCGGATCTGGTGAGTGTTGTTTTGACGTAGCGAGTAGCATTATGCTTGGCTGTGTGGGACTGAACTAACCCACACTGGGTTGAATAATGAAGTTTTAACCTTTCTAAATTGTATATTGATTGGATTGATAATGAACTTTATATATTGAATATGGATTTGTGTACACATTAGAATGACTGAATTGGATTTCAATGTTTATTGGTCCTGTTTATTTATACAGGCCAGAAGATGGCGAGCTAAATGTCCAGGCCTAGAGCCATAAGAAAAGATTACACTTATGTGTGAAGATTTCCGCTCTCCTGCCAGGATGGTAGGAGGCTCCTTGTAGCCTGAGAATACTTTTTGTTTCATCCTGACTCCTGATTCTCCATATTGGACCGATCAAGCACCTTACCCAAAGCCAACTTGTCTTGGGATCTAACCCACACCCTTCAGTCAAAGGACTGAAGGGTGTGGGTTTAGTCAACGGTGGGATTAATTTATTTTGGGTTTTGTCATTTATTTTGTTTTTCTTTCTTGGTATTGCGCATATTTTTATTTTTATTTTTTATGGTCTTTTAGATGTCTGTCTGTCTTGTTGAAGTTGTAAGTATGTATAATCATTGTTGTCTTTCACTGTGAATATAACTCACTGGCACACTGCAAATCTTCAGACTCCGTGTCTCCTTCATGAGCCGAATGCTAGTCTTCTGAGAAACCAGCCCAATTGATCCATTTATTTAAATTGCGGTATATTACATTCTTTAAATATACTACACTTTGAAGCTACAAAATATGTAGGAAACCTGTTAAACTTTTCGAACGCGATTATTGTTCACTATTTGACTGCCTGCTTAAAGAATTCATGCTGTAAAGTCTGTGGAAAATCTTCAAACAAAACACTTTCTTTCTTTTGAAAAATGGAAAAAAGAGGAAAAAAAAACATCCTTTGTTTGAAGAATGGCAAAGGGCAGCATTGACCCGTTCTATAAAGCAAAGCCGAGCGGCGACTGATTTACAGACTGACGACATACATGTGCAAGAACGGCTTCACGGCTCAGGAGGATCTACAGTGGTTGGCAAAAGTATTTAAACTCTTTGAACTTTTATTTTTGAACATTTTGTCACGTCCAAGCACAAACGTTTTCATATTTCATGGGAAAACACAAAGTGATTGGAAAACCATTCAATGCTTTGTACATTTTCTCACATTTCAGACTCAAAGTTGAACATTTGATGTTGATGCAAGTTGACCTGTCATGATAAATCAATTAATCGCATAGTAAATTAAAACAAACTAATTAAAAAAAAATCTCTCTTTCTACCAAAAACTGGATGACAAAAGTCTTCAGTCTGGTTCTTTGGTCTCAACTAGCAACTTTTTTTAAGGACAATTTTGTTTAGAGCAACTTCATAATTCTTTTTATTTGTTGTTTCTGTTGTTTTATTTATTTATTTTTGTATATTTAAAATGTCTTTCAGCTCCAGTGTTAAAAGTTTATTAGAATTTAAAGTTTATTGATCTTTGAAAACCTGTTCTCACATTAGTATATTAAACACATTACCATTAAATTACTTGAAAATGGTCTGAAAACAACAATACTATCGCTTATCGCAATAACTTATGGGGCAATTTATCGTCTAGCAAAATGTTATTGTGACAGCAAGTGAGTACTTTGTTAGTGAGCTGTAAACTCAAATACTTCAGCAGTACAATGCTAAAAATGGCAAAAGTAAAGAAAAACAATGAGTTATAATGCAAAAACCTGCGTGCTGTTTTTTTTTCTACTGTTGGAGAAATTTCTACGAGAAAGGTAAAATAGCTGATTATAATAACAGATACGGTTTACAATTTCCATCAGGAGATAAGAGGATCTTTGTTTAAGCCAGATTACTGAGCAGCAACCGGTGGTTAGTGAGACACAACGGGGAGAAAGACAGAACGCTGGTGTGAAAAGTCCAAACAGAATACAACAGACCGACTGGGGCAGACGTGATAATTGTATCCCACCGCCATCGCATCCCAAGTGCTTCTGTCGTGAGAGAGATTTGGCAAGATTGGAGCTTCCAAGAAGGAAAGCAGGACTTCAAAAAACACAAACGGAGCTCTGCTCTAACAAAATTCAGTTTCTTTATCATTATTTGTTAAATAACTCTCTTTCAGCTCTGGCAGATTTGGGTTTCTGACTGTTGAAGGATGAGTGTCGACTGATCAGATGGACAGACGACTCAACTCTCAAAATTTAGCAGAATACCAAGAATGTTGATTTTTCTGAGAGAAAACCAAGGCAACTGAACAATGGGTTATAGTTCGTAATGTTTTAAAGAGGCAGTATTATGTAAAATAGATTTTTTTTTACCTTTACATCTTGTTATAATATCATTCAATTGCTTAAAACATACTTGGTGGTGCTTTGATTCTTTCATTTCATGCATGTTTGAGAAATCCTTGAGTTCCCCATGGCAACCATTCAGCCGTGCAAAACACATGGGTGGACCTAGCCCCGCCTTCAAGTTCAAAGCTTCTCCTCAGCGCTTCAGTTTCCAAGCCAAGTCTTCACAGAGCAGCACTGCCCCACTCAGCTCCTTCAGACTAGCCAGCAACAATTAGCAAACACCTGGTGGATCTGCTGAGCTCATAATATGAGCTGCTTCTCAGTGAAACGCTGGTGAAAACGTTATTAAAGAGTTTTTAGAGGAGCCATGTTGTGATGACTTCCTGAAGGCAGAGTTTCAGAAGAGCAGGAGTTTCTTAAAGAGACAGAGACCCAATTTCAAGTCATATTGATATAGACTATAACAGTCATAACTAATTATTTGAGTGTGCCATTCGGTTCAGTTGGCTTTAGCAATTTTAAACGACTCAAAACTAAATTATTTGACACTGGGATAGAACTCTCTGGTACTGTAATTAAATCAAATCCATAGATTTAAATTATCTTAAGCATTAGTTTTGTTGAGTAAGGATAGTTGTTTGGATCATAACAAAATGTATGACTTGAATCTGTTAAAATTCACCAGAATACAGTGTATGCATATTATCTTAAAAATATTGTAATTAAATCACACACCTGGAAGTACATTTTCTGAATAACTTCTATTTCCCTAAACACTCTCCTCAAAGCGAGAAAGCCAAAAGATTTGAACAAAATAAAACGAGCAAAGTGGTAAAAACGTCTGGTGACAGAAAGGGAGACTCTTCAGATGAAAATCGCCCTTTAAGTCCGAAATCTCCTGCCAGTTGCAACAAGGCCATCGAGTGTCAGCAGGATTATCTGATTCAGCAGCTGCTTCTGTCAAACTGACAGCTGGTGGTGAATATCAATAACACGGATCGTAGTTATGCAGCATCAGCAGCTGCATAAACAACACTTGGCTTCGTGTTTTAACAAAAATCAGTTTCAGCCATTCAATATCTGCAAATATTGAATGAACTCAAAACTACATGAGATATGGGAATAAGTGTTGAGTTGCTAATCCTGGAAGATGTTCACTCAGCTTCACTTCGTATAAAATGAAAAAAATAAATATAATTTCATATTTAGCACAAAAAGTAAGGATAGTTGTGTTGGTTAATCATTTCCTTCTTACTATGCTTCTTGTCAACAAATCTTTAAACATGGGGAGGTTTATTTCCTTAAACGGCAACACATATGTGAGAAAAATGCTGCGAAAATACCAAATGTTAGGGAATATTGGGTCTAGTTTCTAGTGCAAATGTCTTAGTACACTTAAAGAAAATACAAAACAAACTTACAAGTACCTATCCAGCAAGATACAGGAGTTTGTTTTAATTAAATAATCTTTAATATTGATTAAAAAGTGCTAACTCCACAGACAGATTATTTCACTTAAGACTTTGTTCCCATGCTATAAGTGAAATATTTTGACTCATCTGATGGCTACAGTTTTTATTCAGGAGCAATTGAACATTTTATTCCAGTTGTCTTTTGTTTTTTTTTTCTTGCTCGGCAGAAAGAAAGCAGCTCTTTCTCTTCTCAAGCATCTCTTCGCTAACTAACACTACATGAAGAGCAATTATTGCTGGAAATCGATGACAAATTGTTTGGCTTTCACTCCCAATTTGGACTCGAAGCTACAATGGAAGTTTTAGAACGCGGCGTCAAGAATCGATACGTTCGCTGCTGGTCAGAAAACGCTGCTGCACAATTGAAATGGCAGGTATTGAGTGCATCCATTTTATTGCGTGCATTAGCTGGATGTAGGGCTTTGAAGACGTATGCTTAGCTAATGGACTTTTTACACTTTGCTGCAGCACAACCACAAGCTTCACTGTGTTATGTTTGGATTTAATGTGCCAGAGCAACACAAGGTGGAGCATGTAAAGTGATAAGGAGAAAAAAATACAGAATGATACAGGATCAACATTTTATTTTTTTTTAATATATCAGAAAAATGTGTTGTGGTTCTGCAGTCAGAACATCAATAAACCAAATTATTCTGCAATTTGTCTTTTGGGGCAGTATTATGTTAAATTTACATCATATTTCTTCACCAAAATCATAGATGTAGTGTTGCTTTGATTTTTTTCATTTTTTTCTTTCATGTTTGGGAAATCCTGTAATCACCCGTGGCGACCATTCAGCTGCGCAAAACGCCTGGGTGGACCTAGCTCCACCTTCGACTCCCCCTCTCAGCTCCTTCAGACTAGCCAGCAGCAATTAGCAAACACCTGGTGGAACCACGCATCAGTGTAAATGTGGTAAAAACATTGTTAAAGGGTTAAAAGAGGAGCCATGTTGTGATGACTTCATGAAGACGGAGCTTAAGACAAAGCAGGAGCTTCTTAAAGAGACAGAGACCCAACTTCAAGGCGTTAAATTATGAAGAAAAATGTATTATATGATCTAAAAGAAACAATCAAGTGCCATTTCATAACACTTGATTGTGCTATAAAATGGCACTATGTGGCTGGAAAACACGCAACACTGCCCCTTTAAGGCAAAACGTCTTAACGGATCTCACCTGTGTGTTTTGGGGAACTCTTCATCCTGTCAGAACAGCTGTTGCCGAGCCCAAGTACATCGCTTTCAAGAAACTAAACGTCCTCTCACACACACACACACACACACACACACACACACACACACACGCACTCGCAGCGACAGCAGCAGCAGTGTTTATCTGAATGGAGAGAGCTGGGAGGGATTACTCAGGAGGAATCTAGGACAGTCGCTGCCGGTGACGGATTATACTCGGCGGAATGACCAGGAGTCTCCCTTCATCCTCGCTGTTCTTCACAACCTCCTTAAAACTTTTATTTATTTATTTATTTTGCTTATGGAGTGGTAGTTGCTGTTGAGAGAGCAAAGTCCGGTTGCACTTTTTCCTGTGCATCTGGGAAAATAATTGAGAGGTGAAAGAAAAAAAACGGTGGTAGTAGATACCCCCAATGTCAAACAAGGCTGCTGTTTAATCCACTCAACACCAAGACGGCAAAAAACACGCATCCAATTTGGTGGAGCATAAAATGGGATGAGCCAGCATATTCGTGGAAACCGAGTCCTCTCTTGACTTTAGAGTGTTATTAGATCTCACTAGACGCGTTTCTTTTTATCGGTGTGCGGACACGACAGACACCAATCCCACTTTGTCAGTGTCTCGTCTTATGTCCTTGTCGGGGATGAATGCAGTGTTGTTAAAATGTGGTCGTCCTTTCACAACATTTTATGAAAAGTTCAGAGAAAAATTCTTTCCAAATAAAAACACAAAACTGCAAATTAAACGTTGCGGTATTGCACTTAATTTTGAAATGTCTAGAATCTATCGGACACAGCTCCAATGGATAGTCGTTGGTCAACCAGGTGTGACTACATGGTGGTCTTGTAACTCAGAAATCCTGGTGTAGCTTCATGATTTAAAACAATACAAATCTCATCGTGTTCACAGAGCGGAGTCCTTTGCTGTCCCAGTGGGAGCCGGTGTTGTGACTATCTGTGCTACCCATGGATCCGTCCTACCTTGTGGTAATGCGCATGAACACATCGATGCTACGTCACACACTGCTTACTCAGCAGATTTCTTATCAACACATCCTACCTGTGGAGGTTTCGTTTTGCTGTTTCTTTTTCTTTATTTCTATGCTAAGCGTAATCCTAAACTTCCACTTTGGTTTCGTCACCCAAAGGATGTTATCCGTTGATAATATTTAACATTAATACAACCTGCTACAGTTTTCAGTTTGTAAACATGACGGTAGCAGTTTTAGACGCGTTGCACTCGCAGATGGATGTAGCTACCTATCTGTGCTGCGGTTGGACGAAGCACCACTGATAGAGCGCTGGTTCTGATCGGAATATATAAGAAAAAAGGACAACCGAAAAAGTTTGTTAATGCAGTCAATATAAGAATACAGATGTGTAATCTGAATATGACTGCATCTGGTGATATTAACACGAGCTTCCCTACTGGTTGAGATCTGGACTGGCTGTTTGGAGTTGGGCAGGTTTTATGCTGTGTTGAGGCTGGAAACTGTTAGATCTGGCCACCCTGGACAGTTCGACGGATGGATCAGGTCGGTACTTTTAGACAACACTTTTGACTGAACTATTTTCCTGATGATCAGAAACGCCCCAGATTTTCTTCTAAATTACTAGTTTTATTAAATAATTCCTCTAAGCAGTTGTTTGTTATTCTTTGCCAACACCAGATCTTTTGTTGAACAACATTTAGTGAGGATTACGTCTTTGCTCTTCTGCTGTCCTTCCCAACACCCTTATCTTATTTGCCAGTGGGTTAACAATCACATTTTCACAGCTGGAGAACTTTTTCTTCCTCCCCTCAACCCAAACACACACACACGCACACTCACACACTCCTCCCACCCTGTCAAACCACTGCCCTCAAGTGGAAAGGACCAGTGGCCGATGCAGGGACTCTGTTGGTCGGGGTACAAATGGCTGAACTGATGAGTCGTGAAACTAATCACACTTTTTGACCTTAGGATCCGTTTGGACTCAGCTTGAACCAAAACAAGACTTCAAACCGCTCTTACATCTTCTTATTTTCTCCTCTTGGTATTGGATTGTCTTTTCCCGGTATGAAAGCTTTCCGTCCAAGCATGGTGCCAAGCTAATGGGGATTACTTAAAACAAACAAACTTCACATTCTGGTAAAAGTTTTTTTTTTTTTTTTTTGGCTTTGTGAGATGGAATAAAGATGACATTTCCCCCTTGAGACAAAAAAGTGGATTATTTTGTGGCATTGGAACTGGGAGTGTGTATCTCTGTTCGGGTGACAGCCTTTTAGTGGAAGGTGATTTAGCTCTCTGGGAAGAGTGGTTATTGACCACTGGATTTATGCCACCGGCCTCGTTTTCCAGTTTCTACGACTGCTTTAAGGGTCATTCCAAGTATAAATGATTTATGTGCTCCTCTCATGTCAGAACATTGAAAGCCTACAGTAAATTATGGAGCATTTATTTTCATTCCGTAAAAGAACGAGGTAGTGTTGAATTTTTCTTTTTTTTTTGTCCAACGCAGGCGATGAATCGGCACTTTGTCTTGTTTGGACCGCAGTTCCATTCCTCCGCATCGGCATTTCCACTTGTCTCTTCGTGCTGCTCCAGTCTGTAATCTCCAGTTTTAAACTCTGCTAAACACCATAATATTTAAAAATGAATGAATTCAAGCTAAAACAATTGTCAAAGTAGGTATAAAGTCCTCTGGGTTGGTGTCGATTCTACTTGAAGTCGATGCAGAAACACAAAATCTTACCAAGTATTTTTGGTCCAGCTTCTTGTGCAAACAAGATATTTTCTCCATGTTATAAGTGAAATAATCTACTTTGCATCAGCTGATGCCTCTGTTTCTATTATTATGCACTCGGTTAGCAAATATTACAGAACACACTCAGACGGCGCTCCCTGCCAACCTGTGGTCCCTCCTGTATACATTCTGGACCGGAGTTAATTATTTTTAAGTCAGTTATCATTAATGCCGGCGACACTCTGTACCTTAAGGGGGCTTTGCTCCTGTGATTTTTTTGCCTCGGGCTTCTTCGTGTGAGTCTACATAATTAATATTTTTGACTCAGTGGGTCTCCGTCCTGGGACCTCCTGGAGCAGAGTGGTGCAGCAAATATAAAGGACTGCAGATGGAAGTAATAATCTGTTTTGTCAAAAGTAGTCCATGCTAAGCTGCTGTCCATCAAGAATACTTTTTTTTTAAGTAAAGAGAACTGAACTGAATGAAGAGATTTTCTTTAAAAATGAAGGTTGCTTTTCTTGGCGGTGCCTTCTCCTCTCCCCTCCCCCCAAGAACACAAACTAGGTATTTAAGTTGACCTGTTTATTTAAAATGTACTTTTTTCACATCTTTATGCTTCCATTTGGGTTTCTAAAAACAGCCCAAATGGCTGAGAAAAAAAAAACAAAAAAAAACCGGAAAACACACCCAGTTGTTTTTTGGCAGTAAGTTAATGTTTTTTGGCGTCTGAAAAACGAGTCATTTAAAAAAACCTGCCAATTGCCAATATGCATCTTCTATCTATATTCCTACCGATGCTGAATGGGTAGAAATATTCTAATCTTTCAGTTTCTAAAAAGACAAATTAGAGTACGATCTCCTAAACAAATGCCAGTCCAGATGTCGTCGTTCTAATTTATTGTCATGTTAATCCGTTTCCCATCGGTAGAACGCTCCCGGAGGCCACAGCGTGCCGGGCGTGCTGTTTTGAATGATGCAGCCCAAATATGAAAGCTAAGGTAACAAATCGCAGTAATTGTGAGCAGGAGAGAAGGCGTTGAGTCACCGCCTACACCTACATGTGTAGGTGGTTTGCAGCGCCATTGTCATTCCACACGGAGTTATTTCAGGGAAAACGTCTTTACATATATTCATGAGGGCAGCTGAAGCAAAACACATACCTTAGCTGCACTGCCTTTAGATCTTTATTTGTTCTTGTTTGCTTTGTTCGTTGCATAGCACTGTTATATATCAGGAGTTGCAGCCAATTGGGTGCACAACAAAGCAAGATAGCAAACCTAGACTTTCTTTCTGAGGCCTGTCCTAGCAAACCTCATAGCGCTACAAAGAAGAAACGGATGCTGCTGTGGCGGATGTGAATTAATTTTGTGAAACTTTGTTTCCTAATAATTATTCTGTGCATAAACAAAAAAAAAAAAAGATAAAAGAACTGTGGAAAAACTCAGGTCACGTAAATATGAGAGCTGGACTATGTATGGTAGAGTGTTTTAGGAAAGGAAGCTAGAGAGAGAGGGAGGTTTTTACAAATGCTCTTGTTATTTTAGCTGCTTGCGTCAAAGAATGATTTCCATAAACTATAGGAGACATTGGTTTTTCATTGCTGGAGGCAAGTCAAAAAGTCCAGCATATATTCTGCTATTACTATTCTTTGCCACCCCACAACAAAACATCCTTAAATCAGAACATTTTCCTCGTACAAAGTGTCAGAACAACACGCCATGTTGTCTCTGTATCAATAGAGAAAAATAAAGGCGAAATTCAAATACAGTTTTCAATCCCTCCCTAAAATATTTCTGTTTCTATTTTTTTTTTTTTTTAAAGACTTTAAAACCTTTTGTGAGATCCTCAATATCCATCTTGCATTTAGGGAAACATTGCTTCATCCATTCAAAGTTTAAAGGTGATTTAGAGCACCATGTCTAATGTGTGCTCTCTCAATTTGCAACGTTGTCGTCTGATTTCAAAGCATTGTTTTTCTCGCGTTATCCCAAATGTCTTCCCACATGTCGGTTATGGAACCGATCCGGCTCCTTCTCCCAGATTGCTCCTGGAGTCGCTACGACATCAGAACAATCACAAGATGCACCAATGGAAGCTTTTCCCCTGAGAAAGAAACACCACTGAGGCATAAGAGGACAAAAAACATTCTGTGTCCTTTGTAATAAAATCCATGACTGGAAAATAACAGAATAACTAACAGGATAACTCCTGGATACGTTACCTTTAACCTAAAGAAGAAATTAAATTTTGCATTGTAAAATAAAATTTAAAAACATTTTTTTTATCAAATGTCAAGAGTTCCAGGGATAAAATCAAACCTGTCAATATTGATGGTTAAAACAGATGTAAGACCTGATTTACATGTTCTAACATTATTAAGTATAACTGGTTACTGGCTTTATAGTACAGTTCACTTTATTATCATAAATGTATTAATCATTTTTACATAATTCATCACAGGATCGATATGTAGGTTTCTCAGTAGTCAGTCCAGTCATCTGGATGGAGGAACGTTTGGCACCAACTCTGCTAGCTCACATTAGCAACATGAACAGCCTCCTTAACGTCTGAGTGAACGAATCGCATTAGGTATGTTGATTTTATGAATTTAATTCTAGCAAAGGCCCGCTGAACCGCAGCTTAAAGCGATTTGAAAAGGGCTGGTTCACCAAGGAGGTCTGAGGACGGGAGTGTGTGGACTTTGCTATCAGGTGGAAAACAAAAATGACAGAAAATATTTGTTTTTGAACGAGAGCCTAAGTCTTGTGATCTGTCCTCACTCGCCAGTGAATAAAACATTGCATATGTGAGGGATTTACGAGGCCTTCCAGTTAATCCCTCCCAACTCCAGCTGCCTCAAAACTGTACAAGCCAGACCGAACAACAACAAACTCTGCTACGCTCAGAGACTCTGCAGACGGGAGGGAAACTGTGTGGAATGGTTAATGGCTTCCTGGACACGATGCATGTGTCTTACCTTTTACTGGGCCTGTGGGATTTAATTCTTCGCCTTTGAACTCGCTATTTTTATTAATGGACCTGATTCATCACCGCTGCCCTTTCCAAGACGGAGCAAATTTAGCCGGAGCAGGAAAGCTCCCGTCGAGCTCTTTCCAGGCGTCGACTCTTACGGGGAGTTGTACAGTTTTCTGTTCAGCTTACTAACTGAACATGAAAAAGGAGAGGAATCCATCGTAGTTGCGCTGACAAACGCCAACACCCGAACATTTTTCAGCAGGATTACCAAGGTCATCCGACAGAGCTGTGTTAACCTGAACATCCCGTCTTCCTGCCTCTTCGACAGTGTAAAAAAAAAAAAAAAAAATCATGCTCTGTCAAAATTACGCTATGGGTGAAATGAAGGGGAGATGGAATTTATTTATTTTCTTTAATCCAAAAGGGCAGCTTTTATTTGCTCCCTTTTGTTTGCCTGATTTACTTGTTGAACAATTTGCCGTCCAAAATGTCAACACAGAGGTTCTTAACGAAACACGGTGCTTTCCTGTTGAGATAAAAAAGGCTGCTGCTGCTTTTTCTCATCAATTTGATGGAAATGTATCTGTTTTACATGTCAGAGTGGATCGTTCTCCCCTCTCCACCAGGCGACTATGTCCCCAATACATCCTAATTTATAAAGCAATAGTTGGGTTTCTATTTACTTACCTGTTGAGCTGTAGCAACCAAATACCTGTGACATGTTATTTTCTCCCAGAATTTGAATTCCAGTAGTCACGTTTACCAGAAATCGGAACGTTTAGAAAAAAAATGCAAAATTGCCCCAATTGGAATATTCTGATTGGATTTAGCTGAATGAAACTATATTTTGAATTGATAATCTGAACGGCGTGCGCCGACTTTATCCGAACCAGTCCATTATTTCTCTATGTTTGGAAGCATTCTCCGGTCTTTGGGAATTAAGCTCCATTCATTCCCTTCCCCCCCATCAACTCTGACCAGCTTCCCTTATGCTGCTAAAGAAACTGACAGCAAGACGCTGACTCCATAATGTCGGGATGGTGGGTTTAACATGATGCATACAGTTACCTGCCACACACTGTGCTCTGCACATTGGGCAAAACGTTTTTGGTTTTCTCTGACCAGAGGATCTTCTTCACCATGTTTGCTGTGTTTCTGACATGGCTTGTAGCAAACTTCACAAGAGCCTTTCACTTTTTCCAAGCCGCTCTTTATTAAATCTGTAGGGTGCACTACTATTACTTTTCATGTGAAGAGATTCTACCACTTAAGTTTTGTCTTTGTCTGCTTCTCTGGTCTCATACTTCATCATCCAGTAGACTTGGTTCAGTTGGAGACCAAAATTGCAACATTTGTAACGTTTTCAGATGACGCAGTTTGCTTTTACAATACAATGTGATCCAAACCCTTTGAAAAACGTGATCCCCTCCCCGTCTGTGGTGGCGATGCACCAAGAACTACTGCAGAAAGAGACATAAAAACCTTTGAAGAAGACTCAGAGTTCATGAAATGTAAACAGCAGTGGAGTGGAATCTGATTTTAGCGGTTACAGGATTTCTCTTTTGTCTTTGGCAGAAGACCATCAGCCATTTCTCCTGCGAGCAATTAACTCGCACATTTGTTTTGTTTGTATTTACCCAGAATTCCCTGCGCTGCAGTCCACTTCCTCCTTTTGGAGCGAACTCTGGTTCACTTGCCATCCACATATGCATTCATATCGCACCAGAGTTCACTTAAACTGAAGTGAAACCTGGGTTTGTAGGTGGAGCAGAGTTCACATTTTTGGTCCACATCAGAGTTTGATTGCGCTTTCACACTTTCCCAAATGAACCAAACTTTCTTGGCAACCGAACTAAAGTTCGATTAAATCGGACCAAACAGGGCCGGTGTGAATGCACACTTAGTTTCGGTGGACAGCCATGTCTTGTTAGGTTTGGAATTGTAGCCTAAAACTACAACCTCTGTTGTGCCCAACTTTATTCCTGATCTGCTTATGCTTCTTTATCTTCATGTTTCCCCTTGGTGACAGTTGTTAAGAAGTTGATAATTGCTCTCCAGTCCAAGGTTTATCTAATTTATAATGCATAAACAGCTGCTGGGTTATTGCAACAGAAATTAAGTTTTCATGTTTTTCCCCTAGCAATGTCAGGCATGTGTTCCACAGAGCCAGATATGTTGTGTGGTGAATATAATGGAAACAAACAGCACTTTAATTAAAAATCACATCAGGCATCGTCAGTAGTTCACTGGTGTGTCGATTACTGGTTGAGCTTATTCTACTTTTATGGCATGAGGCACAATGACAGGCCCAGACAATACTGTAGTTGAAAAAGCTAAAACATAAAATAAAAATAAAAAATCTTAATGAAGATGACTAAAGGTTACTCAGAAAGTACAAATACTGCTACTTTTTTATAGTGTGAAGCATGTAAAGAACAAGAAATAAAGGTTGAACGTTAGCAAAAGGAATAAACAACACGCTCAAAAAACACAGACAAGATCCAGATGGACAAAAATGGGTCAAAGTTCAAAAAGGTTGAACTTTGACCCATGGAGAAACATGGAAGTTTTGGAAGCAGAACTAAGAAGGTCAACCTGTTATTGCTAATAGAAGGACAGTTTCATTTAGAGAGACTCGTAATATAATTTTATTTATTGTTTTTATTTTGGATATTTAAAATATCTTCTCGTTCCAATGTTTAATGTTTGTTAAAATTTAAAATGCATTGATCTTTGGGAATGTGTTCTTACATTATTATGCCATTACCATTAAATGACTTGAAAATGGTCTCCAGACAACAATATTATCGTTTATCGCCATAACTTCTGGGACAATTTATCGTCCAGCAAAATTTATCGTGACAGGCCTATTAAAGCCATTTGTTTTATCCAAAATTTCCCCATTTTTTGGCCGTTTTTTTTTTTTTTTTTTTTTTTTTTTACAAATTATGAGATTATGTGTAATCCCGTCATCCTCACATAAAACTAAAACCGCCATCACTTCGCTCTCCCTTCTGGAGCCCCTAAGTAGAGCACTGTTCATTAAGCCGTAAAGTGGACAGTTGATTTAAACCCTCTGTAAAATTATCCCGATTATTATTCATGACTTTCACTCTGTTTAATCATTTTGTCTGGAGCTTAGCCAGCTTTAAACAAGCCCTAATCTCTGGAGAGTAGCAATGAAATGGAATGAATTAGCCACAAAAGATTGTTGATTTACTGCAGGTCAACCCAAGCGTCGTTAAAGCAAAGTCTGGTCGTCCGCTGATGTGTTACCCGCTATAACATGCACTTTTACTGTTCCATGGAGATGCTCAGAGTAAATATGTGGAAATTAGGAGTAATATCGGAAATATTTCATGTTGGATAAAATACATTCTGAAAAGATGACCTTAATATTTATTGGCCTCGGTTGTTTTGAACTACAGAATCTAACCACAATGAGAAACAGTAAGGAAACACTTTTCATCAGACATGTTTGCACTAAAAATCATTTTGGTTGATTTTTAGTGCAAATAAATTGTAGATATACAATGCGATTTATCTTATCGCATCGATATGATGCATGATATCGTGAAAATGCTCTAGTCATGAGAATTTTGATTAACCGTTGTTGCAATAACTTTCAATTTTAGTATTTTTATTATTTTTACCACTATTTGTTCTGTGAAAGCATCAGTAGATATGAGTGAATTCAAAATATTAATTAAATTGACTTACTGTGGGCAGTTTAGTGATATTAATCAAAATTTTTCACTAAAAGTGGCGTGCTGAAGAAGCCCGTTTCAAATGGAAATGGTTTTTAAGAACAATATTTATGTTTGTGCTTCTACAAATGCCATGTCAGGCAGTCACAGCCTTACAGTTACGTAGAAACTGATTGATTTTTTTGTTGCAAATGTAATCGTTATCACAATATCACCACAAAATATCGCGATTACATTTTAAATTCATATCGCCCCCATAGATTTTATGTAATCTTTACATTTTCTAAGTAGTAGTCATTTATGTCTTCATTAGATTAAAACTAAATTAATCAAAATTTCATTTCAAATTCTTGACAATTACGTAAACATTTTATTTTTATTCTCTCCATGTATCTGGGGGCTTTTATTTGGTATACTACATGCGGAGATGGACTGATCTATCCGATCTCTGAGTTTTACAGAGAAATGCAGAAAGACATAAGAAAATATTTCAATAACCTTACTGCCACGAACGGTCATGTTGTAAAACAAAATCTTAAATCTTAATTATTATAGCTTGTGCTAGCATTTGATATAAGCAGGTAGCCTGGTTAGCATTACAAAACTAAATAAACCATGCCCTTTAATAAACCTGTTCTCCTCCTCGCCTGTGGTGGCGCTGCAGCGAGAACCACTGAAGGAAACAACACATAAGCCTCTAAAGAAGACAACATCATTCATCAGTAATTGTAACAAAAAAAAAAGCAGGTTGGCAATTTCAGCGCTTGTAGGGTTTCTCTTTTGTCGTCGATACAAGACCTCGAGCCGTTTCTCCCGCTAGCATAAGACTGGCATGTTTTTTCTGGTTGTATTTACCCAGAAAGTTACTTGATTGTGCAAAAAATAAAAAAAAAGACACTATGTACGTAGTACTGCCCCTTTAATACTTTTATGCTGTCTCTCTGAAGCATCATAAAGAAAGGCATCATAAATTGGTGCTTTATTAAAAAATAACACAATAAACAATGCTTTTTTTTACCGTTGTAAAATAATACGCTTAGAAACCGTGTATAAAACCTCATCAAATCACTTCAGTATGTATAATAAATGCAGGAAAACCAACAGAGAAAACAACACCGAATCGACTGCTATCATTCACACTCGAATAGACGAGCAGTGTGTGGGAGCTGATCGCTATGGTAATGGGATTTTCTTTTTTTTCACGTGTGCACACTGTGAGCTGTGGCGTAACGGCTTTCACTGTAACACGGTGAATTAAGGTAAATATTTTAAGAATGGAGCGGACGACAGCAGACTTGAGTTTATACCTGCCTGGGTGACGTCAGGCCCGGTAAGAGGAGAGTGATGTGTCATGGTGAGTGGCAGTTAATCTACATCCAACACACTGAATCAAAAGCGACAAACGCCCTTGGATTCCTGATGAAATCCATTACAGCTGATGGTGCTAGTTATCTGCTTTACGAGGCCCAGTGTTAGTGAAACGCGAGAAGCTCCTTCTGAGCCCTTTTATAAATATTTATTGCCTTGTTCGACCAGTGACCTTGGCGTCTGAGACAGATGTAACAATTCTGTGTGAAGCATTAAGTGGAGGGGAAAACCCCCCCAAAAAAACGTTGAAATGGGAATCTGACCGGGATCAATCTCTAGATGTGAATGTAATTTATCTGGCAGCTGTGAATAAATATCCCTGAGGTTCGATACCTCTTCTAGCGGCGCTTTGGCATGACTTTGGCTTGACCGGAAACAATTACAGCACCTCTCCAAGGTGTTTATGCTGCTTCCCAACACATGGGAGCAACAACAAACTCCCATGTGTTGTTTTATTGAAATCTTGTTTAAAATTTACAATAAGTTATGCAGCAGCAAAACTGGTGGAGGCTTCAAAAGATTTGAGACGTGGCTTGTCGCAATAAAACGTCAATAATATTTTAAAATGTCTTCTGGTGCCAGTGTCAAATGTTTATTAGAATTTAAAGTTTTGGTGTTCTTCCATTATTATTCTTTTACCATTATGTAACTTGAAAATGTTCTCAAAACAACAATATTATCGTTTATCGCAATAACCTGTGGAACAATTTATCATCCAGCAGAATGAAGGGCCTTCTGGAGACCACAGGACATGAATTCATCTTCCAGCAGAAAAACAAACATACAGCCTGGTTACTGTAATCCTTATTTCTACTGACGGAAATGAATTTTCAGCCAGTCTCACAAAGCTTTATTTCAGACCTACATACTTACGCATACAGAAAAAAAAAACAAAAAAAAAAAACATATGTTTACAATCACAGAATAAAAAAATACAGATAGATATTTTTATCTCAGTGTCTGGAGCCAAATCAGACCAAAATTCTCTTGCTGTAGGTTAGTGTGAATTACCAAAATTATTTCTATTTACTTAAAGCTGCAGTGTGTATCTGTGACATGCAGTACTTCCTCTTTAATACTTTTATGCAGTCTCTCCGAAGCATTTTATCTCTTAGATGCAAAATGATCCTAAATTATGAGACAAAATTTTGAGCTCCTTTGCATTCTCCCAGTGCTTCCAGTGCTAACTGGAGACAACCATACAGAGTCAGGAGGAGGGTCTTAGCGCTGTCAATCAACCCTCACCCCCTGCTCTTTGCTATGCTGCAGCTAGCATAGTCTGCTGTGACTGCTTAGACTACTTAGCATGGCCACCCATGATGGTGAATAAACAGTTTTCCTGTAAGTTGTTTCTCTGCCACTAGCACATTTAGCGGCGAGTACATGCGGTTGAGTGACAGCGCTAAGACCCTCCCCCTGGCTCTGATTGGTCAGTAACGGTGCGTTTCTTCAGATATCAGCACAGGGAGAGGAGGTGGAGGAACTCAATCTTTTCAGATTATCTGCCTCATAACAAACTGTCACGACAATTTCAACCAATATGTATAAAAAAACATACTTTTTATGAAAGTTGCATAGTGCAGCTTTAATGCCAGAAAAGTTTGTGATAACAGTTTTTTTGTAAGCTTCTTCAAATATGATTTTTTTTGCTAATTGTCCAGCCTTAATATTGTATAAATATTTGATTTTATTTTTGTCAGGAATTTCATGTACACATTTGTTCAACCTCTTAAAGGTTTTTAATTTCACTCACATTTTAATATCAATTTCAGACTGATTATTGAGCTTCTTATGATGTGATGGGCTTCATTGTGCATTAAAATTATGTTAATTTGTTATGCAGGTAACAACAGACCTGAACACACAAAACAAAAGCTGGTGTTTTGCTAATTTTACCTTTTATTTTTTAGTGGATTTACTGCTTGAATACAGATCTGTAAAATAACAAAAGTTACATTGTAAACATGCCTGCTTGTGTGAATAAGAACAATAAATCACACAGTTCTATCTGACTTTTACCTCATCATGGGACAAACACTGCAAATCATTTGGTTGGGGCTTTTATGTGCACAACCATTAAATTAGAATCCTGCTTGCCAGAATGATTTGCATATAAACGGCTGTTTGAAATACTTTGGAGTTTGTCTTTGTTTCATCAGACTTCAGTTTGGATGTTTGGAAAAGGAAAACACACACAGGCACACGCACACACACACACTCACGCGCGCATGATCACGCATGTAAGCATTTCTGGACCATCAACTTTCTGTTTCTGTATTTCCACGGTTTCTGTAAATTCCTCACCGCCACATGAAGACAGTCTTCCTCTCCAAGCTGATGTTATGTACGAGGTTGGGATTCCCAGAAAGACCGCCAATGTCCCAGAAGAAGGAAAAAAAAATGGTGGGAAATTTTACATTAAAACTATAAATACCAACGAGACAGACACAACATTTAACTTTCAAGCAGCTGAAATAAGTTTCCGCTATAGGAGGGGTGTCAAACTCATTTTTATTTTGGGCAAAATCAAAAATTGAACATTCTTAAATGGATGTTTGCGCCAGAATGTGTTGCTAAAACCAATTAAACTTTTAAAATATCAATAATTAGCTGTTCTTCCAAGATTTTGTGTTGCTAATTTAGAAATGTTTTGTAAGGAGTTTTTCACAATATTTACAGAAGTGTATGATGTTGAAAGTGGCTTTTTATTAATGGCCGTATCGGTCATGGACTATAACATGACATCAGGTAAGGCAGCAGTCACTTAAACCCAATGTTTTTGGCAAATCCTGAGAAAATTTGCAGTAAAAATCAGAAAAAATGTGGGGATTTGTTAATTTTGTGAGAATTTTGCAGATTTGTGAAAAATTGGAGGGACTTATTGATATAATTTGGAGTCTAAAGGGCCACATAAAAAGCTACTGTGGGCCAAATTTGGCCCCCAGGCCTTGAGTTTGACACATGTGCTCTATGGGGTGGCTGGGCTCAGACTTAGCGACTGGGTGAGGAGGAAATCACTATCATTATTAGCCAACAACGGTCATTTTGTCACTTCGTAAAATTTGTATCTTTGTAGTTTTGGTCAACTCAAATCCCAGTTACGATAAAGCAGATTAAACCAACACTGAATCAATTTAAATTCAATTCAACTAACTTTAATTTACTATAAGTATAATGGCTCAAACATTAGAAATAATAAATACACATATTTATTAATGAATGTTTCACTCTGTCAGGATGTTTCATGCCTATTTTGACATCTGACAATAATTCTGCAGTCCAATCTGTTTGTTTTTTTACTCAAATGCTAATTTATGACTCCAGTAAATAAAACCAACCTGCAGGAAGCCATTTAGTGTTAACTTAAAATGATCCTAACGCCTCATATTCAGTGAGCAAAGTAATGAAGATTTCAGCTTTTATTTCAGCTAAAATCAACATGTTTCAATAACAATATGATGAAATTTAGCTGTAATCCCCTCTGGTATTGGTGAATGAGTAACTAATTGTGAAAGAGCACAAGACAATGTGTTTGTATTATTAGTTAGGTTTTAAGTAACTAATTGTAAATAGATGCTTAAATAAAACATGAGTACATAATTATGTTGGGCGTAAAAGCAAGTTTTTTTTATTTTAAACATTAGTAAAAAGACATGTAAACCATATGAAATAGTATTTAAAAACAGGAAGATAGTCAGTCATAGTGACTATAGTAACTAAAGTTATAATAACTGTGGTAGTAATTAAGTACATAGGAAGTGTACTTACTAACATGGCAGCATTGCAAACGTTTGTTGGGTAAATTATTCTAACTAACTTGACCAACAATAGTCAATCAATCAATCAATCAATCAATCAAGTTTATTTGTACCGCACATTTCAGCAACAAGGCAGTTCAAAATGTTTCACATCATAAAAACACAAGAATAAGAAGCCATAAAATCAGTTGACTATTGTGTCAAACGTTACATTTTGACGAGTTCCATCATCAAAATCATCATAGACGTCGAATATGTCGGTCAATGTTCCATTTCTAAAGTTAAAGGAAACTCTAAACAGGTGTGGCTTTAGCCTTGATTTAAAGGAACTCGGCGTTTCTGTTAAGCTAACTCTGCCGATATGCAGGTTGTTAAGAACAAGTTATAACTAAGCAAACTAAAACTCTGACTGTTGCAAAGCATACAGATAGCAATGGTTGCACCTGTGAATGTTCAGCGAGTGCCGTTTCATTTCACCATAAACCAGCGATGGGCAGCTGCTGCTTGTAAAATTTCCTACAGACCATAAACGCAGAATAATGTTATGACGTTCAATCTTTGTTTCCTTTATTCCGTGTCTCACTGCTTGTCTCATAAATACAAATGATTTGAGCCCTGGAGGAATACATACTAGAGGAAAAAGTAATGCTGCGCTGACATTTGGATGAACCTTTGATTTTTGGGTGAACAGGCAGGTAGTGAATCCCATCTCTTCCCCTTGAACACAACCGCAGAATCAAAACGAGCGCCCTGTACCCGTCTTTTCAGCTTTCACTCTTTTATGTATATATTATTTTGAACATATTAGTTGAAATAAGTGGAACCTTAAATGGAAAAACAATATTTTTGCTTCTAAACTTTGAAGGTGACCTATTACGCTTCCGTGAACAAGTTAGGATGTATCTGTTGGTAATGCAAAACAAATTCATTATATTTTTTTACGCAAAATCGTTTTCAGATAACGAGATTCCACCTGGTCAGTTCTCCCTAGTTTGAGCTGCTTTCAGAGCGAGGTGTTTTAGAGCCTCCTGTCACTTCAAATTCAAATTAGCTGCACTTGGCCACGCCCCCGCTTCAGTGTTTACACTTGCATTTCGTAAAACTGGCAGCAAACAGATGCTCAGTTGTACAAACGAAGAAGAAGTGTAAATTCATGTTTGATCTACAGCTTTGCAGCGAACAGCAGGGAAGGACCTTCCTTCAGTCCACATCTCTTCACTGGTCCTGCTGTTGGTTGTTGGTTTTATAAACAGTCCATTGTGAAGTGACTTTGCTCAAAGTACCTTTTTCTTTGGGACGTTGCCAACAAATCCACCAGTGGATGGAGGCGTTCCACGACTTGTATCCCAGCCTGGAGAGCCTCTCTCTGGACACTGACCTGACAATCCTCCCCCCAATCCGGAGGTTTAGATTTTGACGTTTTTCCGATCTTCGTGCCTCTGGTAAGGCACGGACCCACCAGTGCATGGGAAAGTTCACTACATCAGAACTTATTAGGCAAATGTTTTCATTGCCGCATTTAGCGCATTAGCTCTCAATTAAAGCCAGAAACTTATGGGGCCCATCTGGTGACATGGGAGAAAAAAAAAAAAAAGGTCACGATTTAATAACTCATAGGACTTGTTTAGTACGTGGCCATGACTTACTTTGTGGGAATGATTTAATTATAACAAGTCGTTCAGTTGTGGCCAAAAGATACTAAAACTGTGGACACGAATTTAACAAGTCATACCAACAAAATATTAAGTCATGGGTGTTTTCTATCCCTCTCCCGTATCACCAGACAGGTTCTGTAAAAACTACATCAAGTTAGAGTACTTTTTTCTTCTTTTTTTTTTGTGAAATTGAGGAAGTTATTTTGAATTTCTAGTGCAATACTTAAAACGTAGAAACATGGTTTAAAAATAAAACGAAGTCATGTAGATGTGTTCTTCATGACTGGATATAAGACGTTCACTGAAACACTTCGTTTTTCCGGCTGCCTCTGTAAACCTCATGCAGCGGTAAAACCAGCTGACCAAACGTTCTCGTCTTTGACTAATGAAGTGAGTGGACTTCACTTCATTAGTCAAACCAAATTACCATTTGGTTTAGAAGTGATCTTCCAGTATCTCAAATCTTTTCGTTAAAAAAAATAAAATTGTCGATCGTGACATTCAAAACTCTAAATTAGGACTTTGGCCAGACATTTCATCTGCAGCTCTCAGGGGGGCGCACATTCCTTTCCTATTCAAAGGAAAGCTTTTGAAAATGTCAATGGCAAACTTGAGAGGCAAGAAAAAATAGAAAAGCTTTGATTGCATCTTCATCTTTATTTAAAAAGCTCTTACATAACAGTTTGTTTTTTTTTTTACTTACCTTTGACACTGAGTGGGTTTTCCAAAATCCCAGCTTGGGCTGTTAAATGAAGCATTTCTCCTAAGCTTTAAAAAAACACACACACACACAACCTAACATCGCCCCTTACCAGCTAACTCTTGTACATACAGACAAATTGGTCCGCCACAGATAGAAAGGAGAGAAATACCTCTAACAAGGATTGGAGTGAGGACGTCGCTCGAGATGTGTGTGACATTTTAACATCACCCGTATTAGATGTGACACCTTTTGAATTTTTCATCCTCTCTCCTGTTCTCAACTTGAGCCGAGTTTCTGCAGCTCTTGTTAAGAGTGTGTCAGACCCGTAAGAGGCTCCTGTGTGAGCACGCAGGTGACCGCTGATGAGCTGGAGCTTGTGCTGGAGTCTAGCAGCAGCAGCATGAAGCAGCTTGCTGTAGTAATTAGGCAGACGAAGCATGACAGAGGCTCTTACAGCCTCCTCTGACCTCATCTGGTCTACACCTGCGTCACGTTTGATGCTGTGCGTAGGAGCTGGTTCTCTTGGGGACTCCAGGGGTTTAGTTTTGTTGCTCTCGCGTAACAACTATGAACTTGTATGCATCACTTTAAAGGGAAAATTTACATTTTGCACATTTCTGTGCATCCATTCGGGACTCGGCTGCATCTAAAAACAAGCCAGGCAATTTAAAAATGAAAAAATAAATAAATATTATAGGGGAACTATGATGTTTTCCAGACAAATAGTATCATTTTATAGCACAATCTGATACATTCATTTGCTGTAAAAATTATATATATATATATATATATATATATATATATATATATATGTATGTATATATATATGTATATATATATATATATATATATCAAATATGACTTAAAAGACATTTGACTTTGTAATTTAATCCCTTGAAATTGGGCTTCTGTCTCTTTAAAAATTCCTGCTCTTTCTGAAATTCTGCCTTGGGGAAGTCATCACATCGTCCCTCTATTAACCCTTTTGATAACGTTTTTACCAGCATTGCACTGAAACGTAGCTCGCATAATGAGCTCAGGTGGTGTGCTGTTCCACCAGGTGTTTGCTAATTGCTGATGGCTAGTCTGAAGGAGACGAGTGGTGGACCAGCGGGACAAGGAAGTTCTTGTAAGAAGCTTGGGAACTGCAGCTTGAGGAGGAGCTTCGTCTTCAAGGCGGAGCTAGGACCACCCAGGCGTTTTGCACAGCTAAATTGTTGCCACAGAAAATTAAAGGATTTCTCAAACACACATGAGAAAAGAATCAAGGCAACACTGCAGGCATGCTTTTGATGGGGGAATAACATTATAACACGAGGTAAAGCTGAAAAAAAGTTGATCTTACATAACTGCTCCTTTAATGTTATTTGGTGTTTGAAAAACTCTAGCAATCCTGTTGCCTGGCAACTCAAGCTGAGCTCCAGGACGTTTGGTCAGCTGATTTTACCATTGCATGCGCTGTACAGTGGCTGCTGGAAAAGAAAAGTGTTTTGTTGTTGACTTTCCATCCAGAAGCTACCTCCCGCATTATTGTTGGTTGTGCAGGAGGCTCCACTTCTGCTTTTAAAATATGTACAGTTGTATAATTGTGCATCTGTTTGAGGCCATTTTCATATGTGAGTGTAAATGTTGAGACACAGTCGGCAGCATCTTATTTAGATTTAAAGTGACAAGAGGCTGTAAAACAGCTAATTCTGCAAGGAGCTCTACATAGGCAGAACTGACTGAAATGTCATTATCTAAGAGCAATTTTGCATAAAAAATTTAATGAACATTGCATAGAATATTGACTTATCCTAAAGCGTTCAAGGAAGCACAATAGGTCCCATTTAAGATTCTATCTTTGAGCATGTCTCTAGAGGCTGTAATGTTTCCCTGTTCTTCAATAGTAGAGTTAGCAGCGTAGCATATATAAACATGAATTTACAACTCTTGCCACCGATTCTTAATTTGATTTTGGTCTGGAGTTTGATTGGGCCAGTCAGATATATGAACACGGTATGATAGCATTCAGCCAAAGTCCACTGAGACTTTTTCCCAACTGTGGTAAAGTCCAAATGTTTCTGAGAGATGCTGGCCTCAACAGAATACAAAATAACTTATGATCCACTGCCTTTGAAGATCTGCTACCTGCGCCTCTAAAATCTGATGTGTGGTGAAAATTAGCAATACGATTGTAGCTACATTTTTCTCTCTCTCCAAATGGAGATTTGTAATGGGTGCAGACCAGCTTTGCGCCTGGTGACAGCCAAATAGATTTCCAGCCCCAGAGGACCCCGAACAGGATCAAACGAGCGTAAGAAGCAAACAAATGAAAAGTACATTTTGTGAATGGTAAATTGAAATGCTCAATGAACAGAAACACATCTCTGCTAAAGTGAGGCTTTGCACAAAACAAATGGGCGTGATGCACAGAAAGCAGCAGTTTGTGGGTGGATCGATGCAAAATATCAATAATATCGATATCGAGTCTGTATCAGGATTGTATCGATACTGATGTGGTGAGAACAACACTTAAGTTTCAGATTCCCTCATGATTGGAGAAATGCACCCAAATCATGTTAATGCCATTAAAGTATTGTTGTAGAAAGGTATAATCCTTTCCAAATTATGTCCTAGGATTGAATACAATAACTGAAAAGAAAAACATCAGAAACAACTAAAGTTCAGAAGTTAGTTGACATATCAAACTTAAATAAAATGTATCAGTATTGGTATCACCGATACAAGCCCTGTATTTACTTGGCATCAGATCATTAAAACATTTTTTTTTATTTTTTGCGTTCTGTGTTTGACCATCAGACAGAATAAAAAAAGAACAATCACTTTGAAAGAAAAATGTTCAATGGATGTCGGGGATCCAGAGATCAGTTCCCTCCAGTCTACAGTCTTCATGACAGGAAGTTTGAAAGTCTTGATTAAAAAAAGAAGTAGAAAAATCAAACTCAAGACATGGAAGTAGGAGAAGTAGGAAGGCTGTTTACTGAAAGCAATGCACAAAATATTCGAATGTTGGAACACACTCTCTCCGTTTCACCCATCCAGTTACTTTAAATAACTGGATTACTTGAATTAAACCAGAATTAATGATGAATAATTATTATATACATAGATCTGTCTTCAGTAGAACCAGTTCTCTCTTCCTCATCACACCAACAAGCTTCTTCCACTAAAACTGCTGATAAATCCTTTACCCCTCTGTGTACTCAGCCCTAGTGATTTACGCTTTGACTTACCCTCATTACGTCACAAGATGGTGCCGACGTTTGACCCAATTACTACAGAATGCGGCGCTCTGGACCGCAACAAAATTTATTGTAGTCTGTGAGAAATATTTAGTATTAACATTTTTTTGTGTGGACAGAATGAAAGCGCAGTAGTTCCTCTTTTTAAATGATGTAATGATGTGTCGGTGGCACTTTAAAGTCCTGGGATGTGATTTTTTTACCATGATAGGATGGTCTTAGTTCCATGACAAAAGTTTCCAAAACACAAGAACAAGAAAACTTTTTTTTTTTAAGCTGTACACATTTCCAGTGACGACAGAAACCTCCAGCATTGCTTCCCCTCTAGCTTGATGTTCTTCTCTTTAATCCTCTGTTGGCCTCCCCCCCCCCCACACAGTGCATAATAAAACACTTCACAATGTTTTCACTGCAACGCGCTGGTCACAGGGCATCGTTACTGCCTGTGGTGACGGTCCTTCACTTCCTGTGTCCCTCGTGTTTAGTTATCGCTCTGGTTAAATTTCACCAGATCGCTTCGTCGTTTACCTCCTTTGACACCGTTCTCGTTCCGTTGCTTTCACTCAGCTCTTTTTATGGTGTGCTTTTAGTGTTTCTTGTTCAATTATTCATCGCTGCATTTGACAAAAGGCTTCACGCAACAGTACCAAGGCAACATCTTGGTGAACTCCGACTTTGCTATAGTGACGCACAAACATCTCCTGAGGATGCTCCGTTAACTTTAAAGTTGCCATTAGCCCTTCAATATGAATCCATTTCGTTGGAAACAAATCAGTTTTTTAGTCGTGACCTTGAGCCTGTCGTTTTCATATGCATGTAGAATTTATTTCTTTGTAAAAGGTACGTCTTGTTTCCAATATAGGAAAACAAGCTGGTACTTTGTTTAAAAAAGGAGGCGCAGTTCTTTTGTGAATGAGCTATAAGGCTATGTTGGTATGTTAGCTTGGTTTTCTCTTTTACAAAAGCTAAAAAACTTTTAAAAATCAGGATTAATTACTTGTTGGATTAATAATCCCCATTAACTAATACCATGCACATAAATCGAAAAATGCTTGCCATGTAAAAAGCTGGCTAACTTTTCAAAAGCAAATAAACCCGGAGCATTTTGTCACACCAGGGATGGGAAAGTGCCACATTACGTTAGCCTCCATTAGGTGGTCTAATCTCAGTGGAAGCAGGGGTCTGCTTCTAGATGTACCTGTTTGAAAACAAAATACTAATATGAGGTTCACAGTATAATTTACAAAATGCCTCACAATCTCTATTTGCATCCATCCTTTTATACCTCTATGATGTCTCACCGTCGTCTACAGAAAAAATTTGAAAAAAAAAAAGAGTAAAGGAAAAGGAGAGTTTTTCCTGTTTTCAAATCACCTTTTAAGTCACACATTAAAAACAGGGAACGTTTGTTCTCAAAGGCTGCGATCTGACGTGTTTGAAATATAAAGCGGCTGTCACAGTGTTTTCCATCATACCGTGCGTGTTAGTGTACCAAAGAGGCGCATCTTTCATGGGTCTAAACGCAAAGCGCTGAGGCACGTTTTGTGAAACATCAAGGCGGCTGTCACATATGTTCCAAAGAACAGAAGAACAGAAACATCCTTTATTGTCCCGCCGTGGGGAATGTCAGGTGTACAAGCGGGAAGTTAAAGGTAAATTTTGAAGCATGCAGATTTAAACTAAGGTGAAATACGTCAAAAAAGGGAAATAAGAATGAGACAGGACAGTAAGGAGAAATTTAAGACAAACAATATTCAAGTTATTAAGAGTAATACACTCTGTCATCACCTCGTATGATGGTGTTTCTTTTCTTCCATTTTAATTAAAACTGTCACCATGTCATGACAGTATAATATGAGACCTTTAATCTGTGAAAAAATTAATTTCCTCCACCTACTCCCTGAGTTACTACTGCTGAATGAAGAAATGCACCACTCCTCGTCAGATACAACCAATCGGAGACGGGAATAGAGTCTTGGCGCTGTCAGTCATGCTCATGGATTCGCTGCTAAATGAGCTAAAGGTGGAGAAACAACTAACTGCTCAGGGAAATCCGCCATCATCAGTGGCTATGCTAATTAGCATTAGCATTCATAGCATGTTTTGTTATGGTGAACCAACCATAGCAAAGAGAAAGGAGGAGGGGCTGAGAAGGCACGTACATGAGAGTGATTGACACACTAAGACCCTCCTCCTGGCTCTGATTGGTTGTTTCTGACCAGTATGTGTATTTCTGCAGTTAGCACTGGGGGAAGGCAAACAGTTCAATTTTTTAACAGGTTGTCCGTCTTATATATTATACTGTCGCGACATATTAATAATCTTAACAAACATGTAAAAAACACATTTTTAAAATAAGTCACATAGTGCAGCTTTAAGTAGAAATTGTATAAATTCCATATTGCTATTTGTTTTGTTCAACTTTAATGGCATTTTAAACTATTAAACTCATCCACAGATGTTTTTTTTTTGTTCATTTCAGAAACTCCAGCAGCCTGTAGATTACATTATGTTTGCTCTGGTATCAGATCCGCAGAGACGTGATGCTAGAAGCATTATTTACTGAATTCATCTTCCTTTTCTTAAAAAAAATAAATCGCAATGCAGGTATGCAATAGAGTCATAGGTATACATCTCTCCCCTGTAGCGTATGTTTGTAAAGTTAGTCTTTGGTAAGCGATTACTGCTTCTACAACAATTAGCGGGCCATGTTGTGGCCATGTTGTGGACAGGTGGTGCGGACCAAATCCCTCTGTTCCCTGATTTGTGGCACACTCGTGTGTATTCATCCAATGCCAAAAAGGCAGAGGATAATCTTAGATAAACAACTGCCTAACAATTAGGCAATCAGCAACGAGGTCATTTTGACACAATTTCTGTCTTTTCTGCTGCAACACAGTTTCATTCAGAGGAACAGACCTGAATGTCAAGACACAGAGGAAATTGAAAAGAGACTTTCATTTGAAACCCTGAAGGCTTCAGTAAAGATGTCAAGGTTCACTGAGTTAAAGTTTGAGAAAGGACTGAAAGGGTATGGCTTTCTGCAAAGGGTTACCTTGACAACGTCTTTATTTCTCAAACATAAAGGATTCAACACGGTTCCACTGGACAACTTTGCATCTAAACCAACCGTAACATTTTCTGAAAGTGTATGGTTAAAATGCCCAGTGACACATATGGAGAGAAACCAACATAATGTACCAGCATAGTCACTGATTCAGAGAACAGGAAAATGCAAAACCACAACCCTCAGTGCAGCTGCAACCAGGTTTCAGAGGTAGAATCTCTTTGGCATCTTACATTTTATGTATCCAGATTTATTTTTGCTGAGCCCTGCTCTATACTCTCGACATATCAGTGGCCACATTCCTCGATTTTTCTTCTAAGAAATTAGCCCTGTTTAAGAATTTGAAACAAGTTCTCCAGATATTGTTTCAAATTTATACTTATAAATTCATCACTGTATTGCATACCTGCATTGCTGTTTTTTTTTTTTGTTTTTTTTTAGGAAAGGAAGATAAATTCAGTAAATAATGCATGTATTTTCTCAAAAGTAGAAATCTGCTGACTGAGGTTTTAAAGGCAATAACCTAACTGAATGACAGATTGCTCTTTCTCCAATAAGGTGAAAATCAAAAAGCTAGATCTTTCAAACTGAGTAAACTCTCTGGTCCCTTTATGAGATATAATAGTTTGATTGTAACAAAACTAGTAGCTCAACACATTTAGACATCTTGATGTGATGAAAAAGATGGACTAAAGTTTAAATCAATTATGAGGTGGGTTAAAGGGATTTAAGGCACAGTGGTTTTTGACAATAGAAAGGTTACTGATCAATGTAACCAAGAATAGCAGAATACCATCACTAAATGTGATGCACCAACAGAAGACCACAACAGGTAAGAGCTAACTCATACTACTGTTCACATAATCTCAAGGAAATTAGATGCTAAATTAAATTGGACGTTTTTTTTTTTTGTTTTTTTTTTCAATGGAACTCAGTTTTAATTTCAGTGGTTTGGGTGACATATTCATATCACACTTTGTACATTGTTTGAATGTCCGTGTGAGTATTTTTTTTTGCCGATCATGTCCATCCATTTGCAACTAGACTACTCATCTTCTGATGGCTACTCCATGCAAGATAATGCGCCACGTTACACAGTTCAGATCATCTCAATCCTCTCCCTTGAACATCATAATGAGTTCAGTGTACTCCTCTACAGAAACCCGAGCTCAATCCAGCAGAGAACCTTTGGGATGGCTGATCTTATTCCGAATACGTTATGCCACAAAGAATTAAAGCTGATTTGAAGGCAAAAGGAGAGTCCAGCCTGGTCGTAGCAAGCTGCACCTAATAAAGAGGCTAGCGAGTCTGTTCTCCTAGCTAGTATAACATCGGTGGAGTATAGGACAGCCGACGCAGCGACTTTATCTCAGAGAAAATAATGGGAGCCTGGGGTAGAGTTAAGCTGCCGCCATGCTGCTTGAGTCACGAGATTTACCTTTTAGTTGACGTTGCTGCAGAGCTACTGTGGCTTAATGTTGAAGTCTGGGCAAAAATAACTGTAGCACTAAGTGAGTTCTAGAAAACATAATAAGTTGTTGAATAAAGCCACTAACCCACACTTTGCGACAATAAATACATCAAATGAGCAATGTATAAATGTGACTGGCAGATCCATTTGGAAGAAGCTCTAACACGTTTGAGTTATCTAGCAAACCAAAGGCTACACAGCACAACAACTTGACAGTATTTACCTTTTTCTGAGTTACATTCTCATTATGGCCCTGCCTAGAAATTCATGATGTAGTGAACTCTCTGTGTATAGCGATGCAATATGGCGATGCACTGCTGACTCTTGACACCTATTAATGAAGTGGGTTTTAGTGTAGGGGGCGTAGCTGTACAGGACTTGATCTATAGCAATGGGAGGCGGGTGAAATGCCTGAACGCACAGCATAAGATGTAAACTAAACCATGAGAGTAAAGAAGACATATCTGTTCTAATGGATGAGCCTAATGCACTGACTAAATGGGGGATTTATAGCTAAAGGGTGATTAGTTTCAAAGCTGAGGTGGCTGGAAGCTGATTCCTAATATAACTCACTGTCTTGCTTATTGTTGTGTACGTGTGTGATTTCATGTATGCCAGAGATTTGGATGGATTTAGAACGGGGCGGGCGTAGATTTTTTTTGACAACCTCCCATTTTTCTGTAGGTCTGTTCGGAAATCTGCACAGCATAACAAGGGTTGTTACATCAGTAATTCAAGCTGATTTAGAATGGCTGCTGAGCCTCCGGGTCCTAATGTGGTGCATTCGTCATTACTGGTTATTAGCGGTACCTGTGGTGAACAATCTCTGTCAGGTCAGCTGGTAAAAAAAAAAAAAGAAAGTACAACTTAAGATTTATGTTTAGGTCTGCCTAGAATGTTTTCTTTTCTCTCTTTTTGTTCATTGGGGAGAAAACAGGGAGAATGGGATCCAACATGATTGATCCATATGTTACTGGTACAATATGCTTTGTTTGCTTGCGTCTATCTGTAAAATTGTTGTTGTGTCAAAATGTCCGTTATTTCAGGCAGGA
>NW_015116482.1:26371-35927 GCF_001443285.1 Poecilia latipinna | reverse complement strand
CCTGCCGATCCCCTGTTGGCAGGAAGCTCTTGTATAAAGGAGGAAAAAGCTAGGGCAGAGGGCGCAGAGCTCTGGAGCTGAAAACATCGCTGGTCACCAAATACTAAATTATTTGTTCTCATATTTCATTTTCTTTATAACAGCCGTTTTTTTTGTTTTTTTTTTGTTTGTTTTTTTACTATTTTTTTAAGAGGAGAGGTTTTGTATCTCTGAGCATCTCCCACGCATTCAGCAACACATCTGGTTTTATTTCCTGAATGAAAAATGAAATATGTGATATGGGCAAAAACACATTTATCAGTCGATCCATTTCAGGAAACGGAACAATGTATTCTCTTCCTCCGTGCTGTGTTGGTAAACAAACCTGTGTTTATATATATATATATATATATATATATATATATATATATATATATATATATAATGTCAAATTTAGCTTCATTACATTTACACAGGCTGGGTTTTCTTTTTTCTTTTTCTTTTTTTTTTTTTTTTCTTAAAATTCGCAGAAAACCGTAAGCACTGAAACAGCAGGAAGCTGTTATCAGGTGTCGTTCCTGCTTATGTCTCAGGGGGAAGTCTCCGCTCCACACAAAGAGAAGACAGGAAGTGTTGTGCAGATTTCATATGAGGCCATGATATGAGCCTAGCCACAGGTGAAAGAGCGCACTGTAAAATCAACAGTCAGAGCAGTCTGCATAGTGATGTAGTCAGACCAGGAGATAATGGACTATTTTACAAGTATAATTCACACAGTTTTTTTTTTTTTTTTTTTTCAGGAAATATTCTAAAATGACTCCATTGCAGAGTTTTCAAATCCCACTATGAAACTGTCCTCCAAGTGGGGAAAAAAAAAAGATCAAAATGAGTCAACAGCCACAATGCATCACAGTATACAGTGATACAATCACAACGCAGTATAGAACTGAGATTTGAGGAAAAAAAGTATTATTTCTTTACAAAAATACATTTCTCATAACTTGCTAATGCGATCCTAATTAATGTAAAAATTTCAGCACTTACTGTTGCTTAATTAATATGACCTGAAGTGATTCGTCTTGTAACGGACACATTGAAGACGGACACTTGTAAAGGAACCATTCAGACATGTACGTAGGAGTATCAACCGTGGATCATGGATAATTTTATTTTTGAAATGCATTAATTCAAATAAGGCTCAAACAAATAAGAACAACTTTTAACTATTTTAAAATCTGAAAAGCTTTGCCCTTCCACTAATCATTTACTATCTAAGCTGAGTTTAAAGCATGCTATGAGAAACTGAAACCAACCCTAGTTATGTGCTGCTAAATACTGTTATGTGCCGATGTATACTGTGGGCAGATATGATTTATTTGCAGCCGATATATTAACCAAGCCCTAGAGAAAACTTTAAATAATAGTGCATTTGAACAGAATGTTCTGTGACACCCATATGTATTTCCTATTGTTTATTTGTGTGAAAATTTCTGTAGTTTTTCTTTAGTTTGTTCCTTACCAAGTGGACCATACCTTGATTGGGTTGACATCATGTGACAGACTAATTCAACTCTTTTATGTAAAAAAAAACAAAACAAAACTTTGAGTCAGTGTGCATCCTATCTGCATTGCTGCAGTTGTTTCAGTTTGAGCAAGTGGCATGCAGCTGCGCTCTTCACAATTAACCTCCTATTTCTGTCTGCTCTAGCATCGTCAATAATTTATCTCGGTTCATTTTAGTGTAGAGCAACTGCAACGCTGGAGTCATCTCAGGGCACTTTACACAGTCAGGAAACAAATATATTTTATTATATTGTGTTAAGTAACCAAATGTAAATGGATCCAGATTGGACAGATTCAATTTACTCAATTTTATATTTAAATGTATTTTTTTTTTTTAAATGTAATCTGACCCTTTTTCTATAGCAACTTGTGAATGTTTACACCACGTGTAGCACTCTGGATTTGTGGTCGAACGTCATTAAATGATGGAAAACAAAGCTTATGTTTGATCCAGTAAGTTCAACATATTGAAGAGCTATATTTTATTTCAACAATATATCCAAGAGCTATATTTTGTGGAATCAATGCAGTCTTGTAACATCTAGAGGGTTTTCTATGCATTCAGCTTACAAGATGAGGGGGGGGGGAAATAGGTAAAAGATCTTAAAAGCATTATGCCAGGTCCAAGTATGACGAAATTAGCAAACAGATGACGAAACAACTCCCTGACATTATACCTAACCTTTAACAATAGGAAAGAGACTGGAAAAAATGATATCCATGAAAGAGTTTGAATGTCAAACCATAAGTGTCTCGTTATCAGTCTCCCATAGTTGAATTTTGTTGGTCAGTGGGTGCGGCTGCAACGCAAGAGCACAAATATAACAAAAACAGAATTTCAAAACCAATACTGACCAAAATGAACACAAAGATGTGTTTTAGAGTTACTAAAATACACTTTGATCAAAATGTTCTGTGGACGGCAAAGTAAAAGTGGAACTTTATGAAAGGAGTTGAAAAACAAACGTTATACTGACCATCAAAATGATGGTAGTAGCGTGATGGTACGCTACTGGTGGTCCGATGGCAGCTGTTGCCACCGATGGGGGCATGACCAGTTGTTAGGTTTAGTTTTTCACATTGGGCAAAGTTGTTTTTGCTTTTATTCTCCCTCACTTAATAATTGAAATTCTAATTTAAGCATCTTGTATTCGGTCACATGACCTGTGTATGAAAATATAGTTTGTTCTGGAACAATTATGCGTTACCATAAAACTAAAACAGAAAATATCTGGGGGCGTGGGAATAGCTTTTTTTTATGACCTTGTAAGTGGGCAGGAGAAGGGACACTGTGGGAACGGGAAATCACAAACACCAGGCATCCCGCCACCAATAAAATAAAGCAAGATTATTTAGCAGCCTGTTTTGCTGCACTGCAGCCGTGCCAATCGTCACAGGGAGAGAAATGACCGGGGCTGAATCAAGTCATTTATTCCACTGAGTTGACCATGAGTCTCTGCTCATAAATAACAATCTTACCAGCCTTCCTTCTAGCGATGAATCTTTCTCTCACAGCTCTGCGAAACCAGCTGACTGCTTCACCCAAGGTGGCGTGACGAGTTATCTGAAAGACATCACTGCCGTATCAGCCTGAATTGGCGTTTTAATCAGTTTTTTTTTTTTTTTCGTACTGAAATGCTTGCATATTAGTCACTGAACTATTGCCCAACCACTGCAATAAAAATGAATCATGTGGGAAAAGTCTTTACGCTGAGTGAAATTATTTGCTGGCTGCTGTTTCACTATTGGTTATTAGACAGAAAACTGTGCCCTGGGGTGACCCCCAAAATCTTTTTTTTTTTTTTTTTTTTTTTTTTTTACTGTTTCTTGAAAATTTTACTATTGGATTAAAATGTTGTGGACATAATCTCCAAAATGTAAAAATAAATGTATGTATATAGTCTACAAAAAAAATATTCAAAAAGTCAAATCGAAGAACATAAGTGATGTAATCACTTTAAAAAAAAAAAAAAGGAAATTGCAGAAGTAATGAGTACCAGTTGCTACCAAACCAAACTGCGTGTCCTGTTTAAATGTGTTCATCATTCCATATAAAATGATTTACGGCTTCATAATGATATCACCAGGGTTTTCCTGTAATTGACGATGATTCTGTGTCTCAGAAGACTCTCTCTCTCTCTCTCTCCCTCTCTCCACCGCTGACTCGCCCACTTCTCCCTCGCTCAGCTTCTCCTCAAACATTTTCGAGTCAGCTGTGGACGTCCTGCTGGAGAGACGCCCTGTGTCTCCTGATCCCTCCATGTGTCGGAGCACAGTTCAGTATTCACCTCCGCCACATACTAATCCTTTCATTTGCTGCGGCTTCAGGCGGTCGGGTCAAAGAGCCGACTGTGTGGGGAGTCAGGAGGGACGGACACTGATACAGAGATGCATTTACAGACGTGTACAGTAGCTCAAATACTGAAGCACTTTACTAACAAAAAATATGTTTATGCATTCATACAGAAGATCCACATTTGCACTGCTAAATATACATATCACCATTGCACACATTTTTTTTTTTTTTTTTCATGTAGTCATCCTAAAAGACATTACATCCTCTTTAAATTTTTGGGTTTAACATGTTGGGACAGGATAAAAATCATGTGGTCTTTACTAAATTTCCAAAAATATTTTTCATTTAGCCTCAAGTATGCAAAAATGAACAGATTCCCCTCTGTCTTTACCTTATTAAACAAGAGGAGAGCAATTGTTGCTGTCCATGAACCTTCTTTAGGGTTAAAAAGCTATTCCCAAGCAATTTGAGGTTCAAAAGGGAGATTTTTCACAAGCTTAAAACATTTCAGATAGTTGTCAAACTTCCAAGACGTAGATTTCCAGGAAAGGTCATCCCAAAAAGAAACGAAAGCTAAATCGCTGACTCTAGGTTCTAGTTAACTTAAATGTGTGAAATTTACAACGCTACGATAAAAAAGAGCAAATGTGTTTGAGGGGGTTTTTTTCAGAAGGCCTATAAGGAGACAATCCCAAAGACTTGCACGTTTATCGATCTGCTGCTACTGTCAAATGAAGGAATACACTTCTTCCTTGATGTATAATTTCAGCTCCAATTATGCGTTAGCAGATGTTCATGCTGCTCACTAATGGGCATGCAGACCATCCGATTGGCTTTTAATCTGTAACACTGATTACACAAAACAGATGGTTACTCCCCTCATTAACTTTTTTTTTTCCTACCACATAATCATTTTAATTGAGGAAAAAAATATTCTGGACTTTTTTTTTTACTCTGTATACTCACTCATTAAGATGGTAGTGGTAGAAACCTTTTTTAAGATCTGACTCTGACAGACATCAACATTTTTTAAAATTGTTTAAAATAAAGTCTGGATTCAATTGATGCGGTTAAAGACTAACCGGTAGTTATTATTTTTGGCAAGCAGAGCTTAGAAGAAAACATCTCTCAAATTAAAGGTTGTGATGCTTCATGAGGATTTTGAAAACGATTACTAAAATTGACGAGTATATATGGATAAATATCACATATTTAGGTGTAACATGACTTGTAATTTGATCATCTTTTGTGAGAATATTATGGAATCAGGTGTAACTTAACATGTCATTTAATTGCTTTTCTTTAGAACCCATTTAAAAAAAACTATATTTAAAAAATATGAATTATGATAGTAAGCTATGCGTTTTATTTTTATACAACATGCCTGTTACATGGAGTATCTACCTTTTTGCTGTTGTATGTGGCGCTATACTGAGTAACGCAAGCTGATGGTTATTAAAGCTTTCTGCTGCTGTAGCCAGCCTGCAGTCACTCGCTTGAAACGTTTCACCTTAAGTTTTGATGTGGTCACATTAACTCTTTGGTGCCCACAGATTTTGCAAGCTTTATTTTCAATTCTCTATTTTTAATAGTCATTTTAAAGGAAAGTTGTACAAAACCTGGACAGCGTTTTGTTATTTTATAGTCCAGCTTCTCAAATTCCTGACTTCAGGTTTACCGACAAGTTTAGTCCCACTGACCTCTGTTATAACGGCATATTTTTGATATACCACAGAACTTGCTCTACAAGCTTTTAATAGGAATATACATCAAAGCCTGTACTTTCAAGATAAAGGGTCTTCGGCTGGCCTTGGCAAATTGATTTGCTCGTTGACCTGAACGCTTGCAGCCACTGTGGAAATGTTCATCAACAGATAGGTGAGGGGCAGCACTGCCGCACAGCCAGAGAAAAAACTTCAGTCATTCCACTGCTTTCTGTGGCATCTCATTAAAAGAACATTAAACAATAGAAACCACATGAAGGAAATTTTTTTTTTTTTTGGCTACGTTTCAGAAACCGTAACTAAAACTAAGCTGTAATATGCCCCGACATCCAGAACTGGCCTGTGGCTATATGTACATATACGGCGCTCTGTTGCTCTACACCTCGCAGCAAGGCACATCTACTCTAACAATATTGTTTTCCAAAATTGTGGCCCTGAAGAATGCGTAATTGGCACTTTCCGCAACCCTAAAAGCAGTGCGTCAAAAAGGGCCCGGGAGGATTCTGATTTGCAACGCTTTGAATGTAATATGACTGTTTATGTCTCTTGTGTCCCCTGTCAGGAAACCAAGATGAAAAACCCCACCACTGACCGCAGGAAGGATTTACGTGCCCATTAAAACGTTCTCTTCATGCATCAGCCAGCTTTTTCTGCGCTCACGCAGCTGACTGCCGTCGTTCCCAGATACAGCCACACAGACAGGGAGACGACGACGTGGAGCGAGTGAGGGAGTCGGTAGTAAATTCAAACAGATGAGTCACTTGTGAGTGACGGACGACCTAACGATGTCTGGAATGGAGTCGTCCGGCAGACCATGAAGCGAAGTGGACCATTTGTGTTTCCGATGACGAAGTAATTCACAGAAAGTGGGACCTGAGAGGCGGCGACCTAATTCAGGATAAATGACGTCGGTCTGACAAGTCGCCCGCCTCCTTACTAAGTGATGGAACATCATCGGAAACGGATTGTTTTGATTGAGGCTGGAGTGTGTGAGGTTACATGATATTACTGAGAGTGTGAGCTTTGATACCGCACGCAGTTATGTTGAGGCGCGGACTGCTAACCTGGGTGTCCCGTGTGGGGGGCCTGCTGGTGCTCCTCTGCTGCTCCCTCTCACTCCTCTACTTGATGACCTGCAGCCCTCCACATTCCAACAACCCTCCGCTGAGTCACGTTTTACCCCATGCAGGGTCCAACCACCCCAGCCTCGGAGGTACAGGGCCCGTGGTCGGAGCAGGGCCCGGCGGGACAAGGGGAGCAGGGGATGCTGCCCAAAGCCGGGGTCCGCCTGCAGCACACTCTTACCAGATGCTCCTCCAGGAGCGTGAGGAGCAGCACCGCCTCTACATCTCCTCCTTAAAGAAACAGATCGCTCAGCTGAAGGAGGACTTGCAGGAGCGCAGCCTGCAGCTCAAAAGGGTGCAGGAGAGCCTGAAAACGGCCGCAAACGGACTCCCAGAGGGGCGGGACGGGGGCGTCGAATTGCAGGGGGGTGGCTTTGGAGAGGTTCAGGGGGCAAAGAGCCAGCAGTCTGACCTGCAGGAGTTCCTTCGAGCTCAGCTGTCAAAAGCCGAGATAAGCTCTGGCACCAGGTTGCCCAACGAGTACGCCGTGGTGCCTTTTGAGAGCTTCACCCTGCAGAAGATGTACCAGCTGGAAATGGGGCTCACGCGTCACCCAGAGGAGAAACCCGTGAGGAAGGACAAGAGAGATGAGCTGGGAGAGGTGCTGGAGGCGGCTCTGCACAGCCTCAACACAGCCTCATCGCGTCAGGATAACAGGGTGGCAGCAGAAAAGACTCAAACTAGCAAAGTCTACACACCGTCTGACTTTATAGAAGGTAAAACACTTTGCCTGATGTAGTCGATGTCTACATTCCTTTCCAAAAGTGGCTTTTTTTTCCCCACATTTTGTCTTTTTATGACCACAAACTTTAATGTAATTTAATATCCAACAACCCAAAGCTTATTGGGATGTTGTGTTATGTATGAATAACTTTCAATTTTTCAAAAAATAACCTGGAAGGTTTGATTTGCATTATAATTTAGCTCGATTGGGTCAAAACCCAACAGATAAAAGTAAAGTCATCTTTTGCAGCAAATACAGCGACATGTCTTCTAAGTTTTTTTTCTCATTGCAGACTGGAAAATGTTGCCTTTATTTCATCGCAGAATAGTTTAAGCCCAGTTGAATTGGCTAGAGAGCATTTGTGTACATTGTTGAAGTGTTGCCACTTATATCCTCAGTTAACCGGGCCATTCTGAACTGAAGTATGTCTTTATACTGCAAGTGAATGTCTGCCCCAGTTTTTTGAGTCACATTTTCTATCCATCTTCTTAAGGCCTCTTACAAACCTCCCTGCTGCCAGCATACAGGACAAATGCGCGCCACAAATATAAACCCAAATATAATGCAGTGAAATTTGTAGTTCTGCAATGACTACACAGGAAAAGTTCAAAGGATAAAATGATTTGTGCAGATCCTGTAAACGCAACTTTTGAACTCGCATAGTGCAAGTAAAGAATAGGATTTCACTTTATTTGTTTGAAATGCAATGCCTTGCCATTAATTAACGCCTGTCCTTACCTAAGCAATTAGGTTAATAAGTGCTACAGGCAGCAGCTGCTGGCGCAGTATGACTTGCAAAGCAGTCATTTGATTTTTATCAGCAACAACGCCACTTACTCTGGAAATCCAAACCAAACTCCACATTTAACAAGCATTACGTTGGGTTTATACATTTTAACAAGCAAACTTTTAAAGCTTCATCTTATCATATACTTTGGTCACAAAGTCAACAGAGAATACTGCCTCTTTGAAGGGGTTTGTGGTGTACCATTAAATGAGCTCTGGTATGAAAGAGTCAACATGGGAAAAGCGAAATGAGCTATAACAATTGATTTGTGATGTTGCAGAGTTCAGTATCGGCGGACCCCTGTGGACCAATAGCCCACAAACTTCAAATTATATACTCTGCTGTTTTCATACAGAACCAGTCCCTAAAGCAAAAGGCTGGTAAAAAAAATATATTTTCATAGCAGCTTCTGTGTAGGGAAGTTGTGTAGTGTAACCAATTTCTCCATTGGTTGCACCTTGTGAGGTGCAACAAAAATGATTGATTTTTACGCTCTTTTTTTCCCTACTGTTCTGGCTGCATAGCATGTTCAACAAAACCAGGTTACCGTTATTCTAACGAGGCCAGCAAAACCCAAATCCCTTCTCAGAGATAATGTATGACAGATTATTATTATTTTTAGCCTCTTTGAATTTTTTGTGCTCCAGAATGATTAAAAGCGTCTTGTGACATTTTCAGCTCAAAAGACACATTACTTGACATTTTAGTCACAGTCGCTCTAAATTGTTCCATTTCAGGGCTCTGGAAACGGTATGAAAATCATTTTACTTAGCCACTTTAATGTTGCTTTAATTAGGACACAATGAATCCTGCAGGCTTTGCCTAAAACCGCTGTACCGAAAGCTTCAACTTTTAACTTGATGCCTTCAGATGTGCTTGGGCATTGAGCTGTCAGCATGTCAGATTACGGCAGAAAGATGAATCGCCAAATGGATCCATGGTTCCTTTGGTAGACGGATGCACAGTCTCAGAAAACGCAAGGTCTCTTTGCTTATATAAAATGGACACCCGGCTGAACAGACGTTTTGGTTGACGTGAATATCCACATTATAATTTCTCTTTTTAGCCATTTCTGAAGTACTTGTACGGTAGGTGAAATTGCTAGATCAACCTAGGGACACTGAGATGATATTTGACCCAATTTGACTCTTTGGGGTGTCATCAGGACCGTAATTGGTGTGCTGCCGATTCCACCAGTCAGCAGAAATATGTGCATTAATGGCAGGACACGTCTGAGAGCTTTGTTGCTGTACCCACAGCTGCCTTCTTTACTGTCACTGCAGGGATTAACATAAAAGACAAGCAGGAAGTTTTCTGTGCATGATGCATCCTGTGAGTTTAAATGGTTTTCTGTTACTT
>NW_015116482.1:17414-23070 GCF_001443285.1 Poecilia latipinna | reverse complement strand
CAAAAACGTCCTTGTGAAAACTCGGCAGCATGAATGGAGACACGTCAGAGGAAGTAGGGGGTCTTTCAACATGCCCGGGGGCAGATTGGCATTCACTTTGTAAGAATATGGCCAGAGTGCCTCAAAACGAGCTGAGCAATAGGAGTTGAATACATCCAGTCCATCCTGAGTGCCCACACACGCATTCAAGTAGACATCTGCATCTGTTTGAGATCAGATAACTCAGGAAGCATCTTAGCACAAGAGCTCTGCTTCTTCTTTTTTTTTTTCCTTTTTGTCCCTCTAACTGGCACTGCATATTCCTGGAAGGTCATAAATCTGAGTGTGTTTGTGCAGAAGTGCTGCCAGGATATCCCCTTAGTTTGCGCAGCTCAGCTCAGATCAAAACCGCAGGAAATAAGCACAGCTGCTCTTCATTCAAACTGGAAGTGTGCGACTGCGTGTGTTCGCGTGTGTGTGTTTGTTTGTGCGTGTGTGTGCCTGCGAGCAGTCAGTGTTATACAGCCATGACTTCAGCATAACGGGATTCTGTTATTTTAAAACAAGTTTATTAGAAATTAGACCTCTTAAACTATTTACCATGTTATATTTGCAATTACCACCATTAGTGGGAATATTAAAGATGTAGCATTCCTGCCATTCCCATTAATGTACTTCATGTAGAATTGGTACACTCTTCTCTCAACTTTGACTAGCGAGGGACTGATTAAATTAATTTAGTTTCCCTTTGGGATCAATAAAGTATTTTTGAATTTGAATTACCTGCATCAAGGTATATTGAGGTACATTTTTCATTAGATGCTCTCTAGAACATGCTATTGGTGTTTTATGCATTGCAATGCAGGGCTACCTACGGGTATGCAGGGGGATTCAAATTGATTTTTTTGGAGTTGACCAGCCATAGACTTGAATATTAATTTCTCTCTGAAGAAACATGTTGGTAAATTTAAAAAATAATAATAAAAAAAAGACTTAAGTTTGCTAACAGGATCGTTAACTATGGGATTATAACAGTAGCTGGAAGATTTCATATTGCAAATAAAAACATCAGCTGTCATGATGACATACTCAAAGGTGTGTGGATAATTGTGGTCACAGAAAGGAATAATTTTTGTATTTTTTTAAAGCAACTCTGTTAAGCTTATTTATGTTCCACAGTCACAACAAATGCTACATTAAGGCACTTTACAGAATAAATAGACTGAGTTTATATACAGAAATATATAATCAATTCAGTCCAGATAAAGACATGTTTAATGTCGATTCAACCATGTTGTACATGTTTAACATTTTTACTCAAGGTTATCATTCTAAAAAGAATCTCATGTCCAATCGGTTCCTAGCTCTGAGGTTTTCCAAAAGTGCAAACACTTCCTAATCCAAGAAAAGGACATGTGTGGCTTCTCGTTATCTGCTGATGTCCAACTTTCAGTTTTTAGAAGCATCTTTCACTTTTGGTACTCCTTCCTCATTTTATAATTTTAACTCCTGAAAGATGCTAACTTCAGTAACTTCCACAATGAAATTGTTTTGTTGTCCGCACAACCTGGTCGAACTGGACTTGCCGATCAGAAAGGCCAAGGATGAGCACAAAGTAATCTCACTCCGGTCATCACTGGATTTCTTTGCGCATATACTCCTTAATGTATCTGTGTGCGTTTTCAGAATAGCTCCCATGTTGTCTGGAGTTGGACCACGCTGCCTGCTTCTTGTGACTTGGCAGTTCTCTGCTAGACATATTTTAATTCTCCCTAATGCCCATCAATTGCATTACATCTTGAAGAAGCAGTTCTTATCTAAATTGAAGCCAGCCAAGAAGAAGAGAATGGCATCAGCATTTTTCCAGAGATTTAAAGCCGCATTAACAAACCAGTGACTGGAAGCTAAACACAAGCAATAAAGGTTTGCAAAATGAGCCATTCAGCCACTAAGGCCTCCAAAAGAGACAGAAAATTGCTCTGAGACAGAAGACAGGAAGTGAAGGCTTTTACCCTAAATTGTTCGGCAAATGCACTAAATGAAAGCTCATCGTGTCCCTCTGGGAAACGAGGCCCCCGATCACAGGAAGCTCGCCAATTTAGCACCATTTAATTCGGGCTGCTATCAGCGCTGTCTATCTTTGCCCATAGAAACCCCTCTATTGTACTGCTCCTCATATCCATCATCCTCAAATAGTCCGTCATTTTTCACTGGTATGTCATATTCTCTTTTCAGTCCTACTTCCTATCTGATTCACTTCTGTCTGGCCCCACTTCCCATTTTTTTCTTTATTAGGTTTCGCTTTTCTCTCTTTGCTAAGTGATCTCATCAGGTCTGCTGGCAAGTAAAAATCTTTGTAAAGGCAGAAAAATTGGAAAACATCTTTCCTCATGGGGAGGCAGCTGACGTAAAGCCCGTAACAAGAATGTTAGCGCATATTACAAAAATAGCCTCTCTGTCTGAAAGTGCCTCAGTGTTGCATGTTGTGGCTCTTTGCCAAAAAAAAAAACAGCAGAGCGACTGGACAACATCTCATGTGTCCTCATTAGATTTGTATGTTTGGAAAGAAAAAATGTCACAGTATGACACAGAATTTATTCATAAAGGTTTAGTCATGCTGTGGGTAAAAAAAACAACAAAAAAAAACTGCATCGTTACTGTCTTTAAATTAAGCAGGGCACAAAATTGCTCAATTTTTTCTTCGTTGTGATAATTATTTTTGTGCATTTCTCCTTAAATGGTGTCACATTTGAAAGGAAATACATTTGTGGTTAGAGCAGCAGAGTTAAATATATGAATTAACACCTACAGAAAGGAAAAAAAAAATTTGCCAAATCCTGTCTGACGAATTGCAAACAACTTTTGTTTGAGGTGACTAAATGCATTTTAAATATGTTTTAAAATCTTTTTTTTTTTCTTCTCTTGGTTGAACCTTAACAAGCAAGACCTCAGTTTTTTTTTCTGTTTTATCCAGAACTTGTAGTAAAATTACTATTTTAGTCAAGGGATTCATATTTTGGAGAAATTTGCCATTTTTTTATTGTTGAAAATAAGATAAATAACTGATAAGTGCTTCTTATGTTCCTTTAATTCATACACTAACATTATCGCATTTTATGCATGTTTGGTCATAAGTTCATCTCTTCTCCATTAGGTATCAGTCGTACAGAGAGGGACAAAGGGACGCTGTACGAGCTGACCTTCAGAGGGGAGGCGAGTCACGAATTCAGACGTCTGGTCCTCTTCCGACCCTTCGGACCTCTGATGAAGGTCAAGAATGAAAGGATGGACACAACCGATGTCATGATTAACATCATCGTCCCGCTCTCGAGACGAGCCGATAAGTTCAAACAGTTCATGCACAACTTCAGGTACGCAGACGGGGTTTTTTTATATTGACTTCTCGTCATTACAGCTTTATATAGCAGCCACTGAAACACCGTGAATTATTCACGAGTTCCCACACCTGCTGTAATTAGGAAAATGTGATAAAGTACACAAATGGTGACAATTACTGGAAGAGTCAACAGCCTTTTTTTCTGCTTTTTGAAGAAATGTCTTTTAAAATTTTGAATTTAAACCTGGGGTTGTATCATGGGAAAAAAAATTATATTTTTGTTGGAAAGCTTTCTTCAAAACCTACCAAGTTTTCACTTGGAAACTTTTGTAGCCTTAAAAACTTACATATAACTTGCGTCCCAAAGTACTTCAAATCTAATCAATAGCAGATCTTGGGTTGTATGCATGTGACAAAGTGTTTGATGAAATATACAGGCAGTAAGCAACAGTGAACGAATAAGCTAACCAACAGTGAAACATGCTTGCAGCCCGCTACAACCAGTCGAGGAAACGTCGTCCTTAATGTCTGTGATTTATTGTGCTGCTGCTGCTGCTACTTATCACGCCGCGTTTTACATGGTAAATCCTGCTTAGTTGAATCGTTGCAACCCATTAAAATGCCCCCCTGGGCAGACCCACTGTGGCTGATGCATAACATGGCAAAAATGTACTTACTTAAAAGACGTGGAGTTGCTGAGCAAACACGTTCTGCTCATAAAAGTGCAGTGAGGAAAGCAGCGTGTGTCACGGCATGTGTGAATGTTTAGTAATAACTTTTTTTTTTTTAATCAAAAGGGTATTTATTCACAGACTGGGAGAAAATGCTTCTCTTCCACCAAAGGTTAGAAAGACGAGTTGAATATATTTTGCCACTCATTTCAGAAGTGAAACTCTAATATTATACAGATCCATTGTTCACTCTTCAATGAATCCATTTTTTTTAAGCTCGTAAGTACAAAGGCGCATTAATATTTGGAATATAATCTTTGTATCCCTGACGATAAATAATGTACCATCAGAGGCCTGCAAAAATAGATCAAATATTCGCATGAAAAAGGAGGAGCTGTCAAACACCAGCCTATATACATTGGCAATAAAATGTCGTGATTCCTGTGGGGGTTTACGAGAATTTATTTTCTACACATGCTTCTGGGGGAATTCTTGCGAGCACACCTGTGTGTCTGTATGCAATCAAAATAATCTGCAGCATGATGTGTGTTATGTTTAACATATCTCCATCGAATTCCTGCAGGCATCTCCACCCAGTTTCGTTTGGCTTGCATGGATGTTTCCTTTGTGAAAGCCAGGAGAGAATCCAAGATGTGGCTTTTTGTAAAAATTACAATTTCTTTTCCCCCGCAATTCCAATTGCTCTTAAAGAAGAATCGTAGTTAACAGAATATCTATTTTAGCCTTTGCGCTACTAATATTTTTTTTCATCTGAGCTTTAAAAACTCATCCAAATCCAGCCACCAGATGATTTCTCATGGTGTCTCTGATCACAGGGCTTTAGTGTATCTAGATAAATGTTGTTGTTTAGTTTCTGTAAAGGAAGCAGACTTCCTGATGCTACGCCAAAGTAACACCCGCCATGTTAAGCAACCACTTGTCTTTTATCATGAGTATATGATTGACAGTTGAAATGTTGCTACAGAAACCACTCCATCTTAAAATAAAAGCTCTACTTTAAAGACGCGACAACTGATTATAAACACAAATTTCTTAAGTTTCCTTGCAGTACTTCAACTTCACTTTCTTGCTTCCAGCATGAACCGGTCCCTCTGTTCTTATATTGTCTCCTTTTCTGAATTTCATTAATGTTGGCAGACTACCTTAAAGGTGCATTGTTGCTGCCAAATGTGTGTCAGTCTGTATATTAATCTGCCCCTCAAAACACTTCTTAATAAGCAACATCCCCTTGTGTAGCAAGAAGAGTTTGCTCCAAAAAGAGAAAGCAATACTTTGCGACATTAAGCTCCATTCCTTTATAAATTTGATGGACCTTGAGTTTAAACAAACTTCACGTTGCTGTCCAACTTGCAATATCTATTAAATTCATTTTGAATCTCCTCAAATTTCTCAGCTAATCACCTCTGTGCATACAGTTGCATTTATTTTCACAACGCATATATTTACATTTGTATGCAGACAGCCTTTATGCTGCACGTTTCCATGTAGATCAGTTTCCAAGCTGCTGCTCTCAGCAAACGGACGGCATTCAACTCCCTGCGTTAGTAGAATCGGCTGATTTAATCTTGGGAGTGCCACTGTAGATTTATTATTGGAGTAATACAATACAGTGGATATTCCTTCCCCACTTCCAGCAGCAGGAACAACC
>NW_015116482.1:0-14235 GCF_001443285.1 Poecilia latipinna | reverse complement strand
AAAAAAAAAAGTGGGTTTTTCCTCCCCCCCTCCCACAACAGGAAAAACCCCCCCCCCCCCCCCCCCCAAAAAAAAAAAATAATAATAATATATATATATATATATATATATATATCTGAAAAAAGATTGCTTAATATGCCTGAGAAGATGTTAAATGTTGCATCAAAAGTGCAAAGATGGCAGAGCCGTTCCCTCTGCCCGTGTGTTGAGCATTAACTGTGGTTGAGCTGGAATAATGGCTGGCTGCGCGTCGTTCATCACGTTAAACAGGAGCATGGGGGGCTGGTTTTGCGTCTCTGTGCACAGATTAAATGTAAAAGTGCAAAATCCTTTACATAATAGATACGTGGATGGGTCGTTGAACATATGTGGGCGGCTTGGTCACGCTTCGACACATTTCGTGGAAACGGCGATCTCATCTGGCTTCGTCCATTTATTATTTTGTTGTTTCCTTTGAGTCTGCATTGCTTATCCATACTAAATCAATCCGTGGGATTATCCATTTTTTTATTTGATCACTTCCTACACATTGCCGTTGACATCATTTTCTCTAAAGTTAGGCATGAGATTCCCACGGTATGATAAACTTTGGAAAAACCACCTTTTGGATTTTACTCAAATATGAAAAAAGAATTTTAAAAACATGATCTAATAACTGTAAAGTGAAACGCAAAAAAAATCGACAATTATTCCGAATGCAGCTGAAACGGCGTATTGGTTGCACAGAATGATTGTGATGCATTCAAAAGTAATTTTTCAAGTTTACCAAGCAGATTGTTTTGGCTGTTTTGCTTCTCTCAGTCTAAAACATCTATAATACTCTGATATTGGCTGGTTAATTAATCTCACTATCCTCTCAGTTGGCTTTTTAGCAGCTTGCAGCTCGCCAACTGCGGTTTTAAAATGCCGTCATCGTAAAAGAAGCGACGGGTGATGCTTCTTCAGTTTCCACATCATAAATGTTGCTGGGTTTTTTTTTTTTTTGAGTAAGCAGCTGAACTTTGTATTTTATTTGAGAAAGGAAAGGTGTAGCAGCCAGCTGACTGGCAGTGTGCAGCAGCAAGCGAGAGAGAGGCAGAGTTATGTTACTTTAACTATGTGCAGCCTGAGAATATTCTAGTGTCTAGTGAGAATTGTCCTTTCCCTCATTAAGAATATTTTATCATCATAAATCGACGTGCATTGATTTTTAAAAGTAGAGTCTCAGCCCAGCACTGAAGCTCTTGTTCCTCTTCTTTTGTTCTGGCCCTAGTGAAACTGTGAAGCCTCCTGTAAAAACTCTTATGTCACCTTGATTTTCCTTCTTCCTGTCAACCCCCTCGAGTCTCCGCTCGGTTTACATAAAGCTTTCATCCCTAACGTCCCATCCTTTGTGTGCAGGGAAGTCTGTGTGCGTCAGGATGGCCGGGTACATCTGACCGTGGTGTATTTTGGGAAAGAGCAGATGAGTGAAGTCCGGAGCACTCTGGAGAACACATCTAGGTGAGTCTGATCTGCAGCCAAGTTCAGCCAAGTTTTGAATCACATGCTGCACGAAACAAACAGAATAAGCGCTGCAAAACTATATGTGTTTTTTGTTGTTTGTTTTTTTTTGTTTTTTTTTTGGGCCACTTTTCCACACGTAACCAGAATAATCTCCTCTGTAATCATTCTTCCTGTCATGACACACAAATGCAAAACATACACACTCCTCCTGGCTCTTCATCCTGCCACAGCCACTCATGTATCTAATGAATAATGGAGCAGCGTGTCACCCGTACAGAAGAGCTGAAAAGCTTCCAGCCAACACTGATAATTTACAACATGCCTGCAATCATCCCTCACTCACTCAGCCCTTTTTGCACAGATTTCTACATACGCACACACATACGCATGCACAGTCACCACCTAGGGAGACAGTAGCTGTTGGCTGATCGGGAGTCAGGTCCACTGCGAGTTGAAGTGACTGATTCCCTGAGGGGTTTCTATGGTGATGCGGGCCCAAAGGTTTGCGTGTGGCCTTGAAGCAGTCGGACCATCTCCAGTGTTGCACAACGTCTCATTGTCTCGCTGTCGGTGATTTCTAAAACAGGCAGAGTTAAACTTTCAGTAATGAGTAAAAAGAAAAGCAAACTTGTAAAAAAATTAAAATAAAAAAAAATGAAGATGGGATCTCTGAAAGATGGTTTCGGATGAAATGGGATCCCAAAGAGATTTAGGGTTCCTCTTAGAGTACAGCAAAACGCATCAGGGTGTGATCTATCACAGTTTGAAATTAAAAAGCACCGTTAATTTGTGATTTTTATTATTTTTTTTAATTTTCATTTTTCATCGTATCTGTAGGAAAACAAACGAAACAACAAAACTTACAATCTGAATCAAACCTTTTTAGTGGTTTAAAAGAGTTATTGTTATTAATCCCGCACGTCACAAGTATTAACGAAATAAAAAAATGTTTTAACATATAATAAATAATGCAATATTACCCCTCAGCTTTTCTCTGGAGTTGATATTTGTTAATTAGCTGTTTAATATTTCTCACCATAAGTCGAAAGTTGTTTGTTACCAACATATTTGTTTTTATTTGTAAATAGTCACTTTAAGAGCAATTTGGATGGCGTTTCTTATAATCAAGCCATGTCTGCATGAATGTCTCCCTAATATAAAGTTTTCCAGAGGCTGGGTTCTTCTTTTTAATGAGAGGAAAATGGTGAAGGGGATTCCCTGCCTTTGGCGAGGATGCAAACGCTGCTGCATCTATTTGGGGGGGGGGGGCAATTTTAAAAGAAGCAAATCGGAACGAATAACCTTCCCGTTTCTACATTTTTACCTTTGCACAGAATGTTATTGAACTTTTGACATGGATAAATGAAACTGTAGATGAACACATTTTATTTCCCAGGCATAATTTTCCCTGCAGCGATGTCGGCGTCATTTGAGACGGAGATCTGTTTCTGCAGATCACTTTTAACAGATTCAGCTCAGCTCCACTGGCTTAGTTTGTTTCTTCTCACAAATAGCCTCAAGCAAGTTGATCTTTTTTCTCTCTCTCCCCCCCTCCCCCCACTCCTAATGCAAGATCACATTGCAGTCACACTCTCTGCTTTCAATTAACACAGTTTACGTTCTCGCTGTGTATTATTTAGATGCATGGAAAACATTTTTGGTGAACCTGTAAGAAAGTCGGTTCTCACTTTTTAACCTTTTTCTGCCAGACACTTGGGATGCCTGTTAAAAATAGACTGAATCAGAAGCTGTACTTTCAAATATAAGGCTTTGAAATCCTGCACTTCAAAGCCTCAAACCGAGTCACAGAGGGGGTCCTGTGAGTTTATGAGCCCTATGTGGCTCAGAATGGAGGTATAAAACGATGCGAAACAAAGAGGAATAGCAGGAATGATTGGAGAGGGAGGGAGACGGCGTGTGAAGAAGAGAGAAACGCGAGTGATCTGATCTAACTGGATACCAGTCAGTCAATACACATAAATAATGGCTGTGTTGTGGACACAGAGAGGAGCGGATGGCTGCAGGGGAAAAAAACTGAAAAACTCAGAAGATGAGATCAGAAGCAGTGCTAACACGGAGAGAGAAAAGAAACATTAAATCCCAAGGATAAAGATAAAAACAAGGATTATGTAGAAAACTGGAAAAAAGATAAAAGAAAACAGTTGCATGACATGGTGAATCATTTCATTTGAACAATTTCCATTATTTTTTTTTCTCCTTTTAATAACTCGCACCTTATCATTTGTGGCATTTCAGTCACTTCTCGGATGCCTCAAGTAAATCCTGTGAAACCCCCCCAAGGACGAATTAACTGGTCAGAAGTACAGGGAGGTTTTGAATGAATTTAAAGGCTCACAAATCGGAGCTGCACAGTTTTCATGTTCTTTCGCAGATCTTTCAGAGATGCACTGCACAAATTACTCGGCGTCATTAACTCGTGTAACCGTTTTGCCCGAGGCCTCTGCCGGCTTGCGTTCACCCTCCCATTACACGTGTGGACTACTGATTATCTGGCTCACTAAAGTACCAGGTAGTTTTGTCTTTTACGTAACTGTTTAGAGGGAAAAAAATCAACCAACCTTCATTCTACATACAAAGCAGACGGTTAAGTCAACAATAAAGCATGAGTCATTTTGTTTCCAGGGTTGTGCGGGGTGGAACTCGGGAAGAATCATGCAAAATAAAAATGTCAGTGTAAAATTCATCCTTCAGTTAGCTCACAACGAAAATATTATTAAAATGATGATGCTAAGCATTTGCATGGTTTCCTGTTTTGACCTTGCTAACCAACAGACAAATATTCACAACTGAGAATGATTGAAATATTTTGGGCACACGCCGCCGAGCTTCTGGCTCCAGGACGGGGCCCTGGTCTCCCCAGTCTGGTCAAGGCTCACCTAAGAGTGTGATCAGCTATTTGTTTAAGTATTTAACTTTAACTTTAGCTGCTGTCATGGTAGACTTGTTTGCATGGACATACAAGCCCTTTTTCACACTTGACATTAGCAAGTGTGACTTGCTTATGACTTCCTAATTTCCAGAACAGAACCAATTTAAATATTATTCAAAGACAACACAAGTAAACACAAAATGCAGTTTTTAAATGAAGTTGTTTCTTATTAAGGGAGGGGAAAAAAATCCAAACCTGCGTATCCCTGTGTGGAAAAAGTTACTGCCACCTAAACATAGTAAGTGGCTGGGCCAACCTCAGCAGTAACAACTGTAATGAAGTGTTTGGGATAACTTGCAATAAGTCATTTCCAGCAGTGGAGGACTTGCAGAATTGTTGTAATTCAGCCACAAAGAGGTTTTTTAATCATGAACATCCTTTTTAAGCTCATGTCGCATAATCACATGAAGTCCTGAAGCAACAAAATAACCTCAGATCATAACACCACCTCCACATAGCGCTATTTTTCTGTAAAGCTGTTACTTTTACACCAGATATAACAGGACACACACCTTCTAAGGAGTTTAGCTTTTGTCTAATCGGTCCTCATCAGTCATCAAAATGTGTTCTGCGCAGTCTCTCTTTTTTTTTTTTTTTTATGGTGGACACATGACCTCTGACCTTAACTGAGGCAAGTAAATCCTGCATTTCTTTGAATCTTGTTCTGGGGTTCCTTTGTAGCCGGTTTGAACATCCCATAAAGCATTGTTCACTTCACTGATTGTGTTTTTGTTTTTTTCTAACTAAAGGAATGAGCAGAGCAGAGCAACATGCTTCAGTTCCTCATTTTGACTAGAAGCCAAGCCATTTAATACAATGCTATAGTATTGATTGTAGAGACATTTGATGTATGAAAAGAAATGAGGACAATGCATTCAATAGCTATTGAATGTGTTTTTTTTTTTTTTCCAAACTCGAGCAAAATGATGGCACTGGGATTCCCATTTAAAAACCAATACCACTATCATTACTTTTACAGGAAGCAGGCTCAGTTGGCCTCCAACCAAAAGTGACAGGAGTAAACAGAAGCCACAGATTTGGGGCTTAGACCGAAGTCTGTTTCATCAACAAGCGTCACGCTTTGACTCAGCATCCGCCACCCTGTCCTTACCGAGTGTAGCTAACAGGATAAGACCTGCAGCTGAGACGTACTGTGGGAGTTTTTTTATTTTTTTTTCCTCAGACTTCTTTCTGACAGTTTCATCTGAAACAGGGTGCAGACCATCTCATCTGCAGTAGTGAAAAGGAATCTGTTGGAACAAGCGGAGGGGTGTGGCGATGTGTGGGTGACAAAAGATCAAAATAATAAAAGCGTCTATGAAAACGTGGATTTAAGTAGGGTTGCGCTGACTTTGGCTGGCTGCGCCCTCTTTATCAGTTTCTTTTCGCATTCCGTTTGGGCAACATGCAAATTCAGTCAGTGATTTCATTTTAATAGGATTTCCCTACCAGTTTATGAAAAGGTAAATTACCCAATTCTTTCAAAAAAATAAAAAAAAATAAAAATAAAAACCTGGCTTTCAACGTCCACTACTGCAAATAACCAGGAATTTATCAGCATCATTCAACAAGTGATGGATTATCCTCGGCTGTGTTTGAAATGTAAATATGCACAAGAAACTTAGCTTAGCTCGGTACAAAATGGGTCACTGGGGATTTGTCCAAAGTTCGCCCACTTGTACCTTTTTTAAAGCCGTTTGTTTTATTTAATGCATTCTTGAATTGTTTGCAAACTGAACTGCGGCTGCAGCCTAAGTAATCATGAAACGGGTACATTTATGTAGACTTTGGATTTAATATCGCTCCCCACCCCTCTTGCTGTGTTTATTGGCTTTCAATAGGTGAAAGGCCACAGGACAAAGCAGTAAATCGGAACAAAAATATTGTTTCACGAGTGACACTTTCTTTCCAATGTCTAGACAAAACACAGGAAAGAGACAGTGGTGTGAGCTGAATGCAGCTTCTTTATTGTCCTCACTCTTGTCACGCTCACCCACAGACTAATTGTTCCAGCTGTAAACTACTCCAAGCACAGAGGAAAAAGAACAAGTTAAGTATGAGCAATTAAAAAATTAGGTCAAAGTTTTTTTTTATCGAATGACACCTTAGTGATATACATCTTCTTTTCAGCAAATACACAAATGTCTAACGGATTTTATTTTAGCGATCTACACAAAGTAGTTCCTATTGGGAAGTGGATAGAAAGTTATAATATGTGAGCTTTATATACTATACGTTTTATTTTACAAATACACCCGAGGTTTATTTGCCTTTAGAAGTCAGCTAAAGAGTTAATGCAGTCCACCTTTGTGTTATTTAATATCAGTAACTCTTCTGCGAAGGTTTCAAAGGTTTGTTGGAGAAGATGCAATTCGGCAACTTCATGAAAACCAAGGTACACGGCAGAAAGGTCAGGGATAAAGTTGTGGAAAATGTTAAAGCAGAGCTTGGTTATAAAATAATTTGCTGCGCTTTGAACACCCCATGAGGCACTCTTCAATTCCTCACCTGAAAATGAAAATACCATGGCAAAACCCTAGATAGACCTGCAACGATGTGGTTCACCACCTTATAACTGTAAGTCACAGTAAATCAATCATTAATCCAAAAAGAGGCCAAGCTGCACGTTGTGCCTCTGGAGGATCTGCAGAGAGCTGCAGTTCCTCCAATGTTTTGGAGATGTTTTTCTTAACCAGGACCTGGAAAGCTGGTGAGTATTGATGAACAGAGACGGATTATGAAAGGAAATTTGTTAGAGACTACAAATGGATTGAGGCTGTGGTGGAGGGTCACCAGAAGGTAGGAGGATAACTTTAAAGATGCAGTCAGTCATAATGGAGTGGGTTAGATCAAAGTTTTTCATGTCTTATAATGCCCCAGTTAGAGTCCAGGTTTACTTTAGTTTAGAATTTGGTACGAGTTTAAAATGCTCCATGTAGCAATTCCCTTCCCCTTCATAGTTTATGCGTTTCTTTGTGTTCTCCTGCCACACAGAATCAGAATAAAACATCTTAAAGTTCGTGGCCGAACGTGAAAAAAAGGTCAGAGATTGAATGCTATTCCAAGGCACCGAAATGCTGACGAAATCCTTGCAGGCGCTCCTCTTAACAGTTTACGGGTTCGGTTGATCTCTCACTCACTTCCTGTCACATTAAAAGCTGAGACTGAATCAACACACAAATGCAGCTGGAGTCGCGTTAAAGTCGTTCAAAACAAGCAGAGTCATTGTTCTGCAGTTTGCCATCTGTGGACAGTTTGGTGCCGGCTGCACACGGTCCTGCTCTCCTGGGACTCCATGCCGACACTCGGTCTGTTTGGATTCATGTTGTGCTGACAGATATGGACTCTGTTATCTGCGCGTCAGCCGACTGCACCTCACAACACACACACACACCGACATGTAGTTACATGCGAACGTCATGCGTCTTGGAAGTTTGAAGTCATCAGAAATCTTTGGAATGTGAAGACGGATAAATAAGCGGTAAGGTGCATCCTGGTGCTGGTATTTATTTATTTATTTATTTTTTTTTTAGGTTGAGAGATATTCAGGATCAAAAGATTTCGCTGTCGTATTTATGGGAGAGGCGGAAAGGTTTGGAATGTGTCAAAGGTGTTTACGCATTAGTGCAAGAGGAAAATATGCTAATGCACACCATTCATGGACTTAAAATCCCTTACGTAGCAGAGGGATGACACTCTGAGTGATTCAAACTACCTAAAGGGAAAAACTTTTTCCCTTCGTTACAGTGAATTCTTCTAACAAAATCTTTGTAGCTGCTTTTTCCATGCGTTTTATTAGCCACTTGTATGAAAAATGATGTTTCCATCTGTGTGTTCTTCTTTAAATTTGGACACGTGAGCCACTTTTTCCCTGTGAAAAAGATGAGGGGATATGCGTGTGTGATCTGCTGTGTGTCTACGTGGGCGCACATTGGAGTAAAGGATTAGTGACCAACAGTGTGAATTGTTATGATCAAAGAAAAAGCCACAGCTGTGTGCATCTGGATCCAGCTGTTTCTCCTTACTCGCACCACAGCAACGAAAACCCACAGAGACAGACGGGCTCGTTTTCCTGCGGCCCGAATTGGTGACTCCTCTTCAGTCATCTAGATCCAAATCAGCACTGAAATGAGTCTACTAAGTCTAAAAACTGTTTTCCATTTCAGGTCTTCAGGATTTTTTATTTTTTTTTAATGATATTGCTCATTGGCGATGCATGTAAACGCTGTTGCACTTAAATAATATCTCCATGCTTCAGAGATGGGAGATAATGGCATTAATCAGCCACATACAGGACAAAAAAATCAGAGAAAATTGTCGAACAATTTCATCCATGCTTTTAAAACACTTGTAAACAGAATTAATAAATACTTCTTCTCTAATGACGTGTGTGTGTGTGTGTGCCCGCGTTTTAAAGGGAGACCAGCTTCAAGAACTACACGCTGCTTCAGCTGGACGAGGAATTTTCTCGGGGACGGGGCCTCGACGTCGGGGCCCGGGCGTGGAAGGGAGGCAATGTGCTGCTTTTCTTCTGCGATGTGGACATCTACTTCACCGCCGACTTCCTCAACACCTGCAGACTCAACACGCAGCCAGGTGATGTGCTGCACGAACTCTATGACAGAAAACAATCCAAAGTCTCTTCCACACTGAAAACATTACAGCTTTTACTTCTGGCTAATTGTAGCTTCACGCAATAATCAGAAGCAGTGTGTGTCTGATTTTACAGATGATGTTTATTTCTGGCGAGAGGCTAGATTAACATTAAGTGGAGAAAGTGAGTTGGTTCATTTTTAGAGGGCTTTCTAACAGTAAAAGGTGGAGGTATACATCGATAAAACCTGACAAAATGGAACAATCCAAGTGACCCACAGTATCATAGATCATCTACCATACTTCACAGTGAACATGGGATCCTTTTCCACTTCTCAGCCCTTTGTTTTTCGAAACTAAAAGTGAAAACACTTTGCCTACACAGCTAAAAATGAGCTAGACAGTAAATTCCCTTCATCTTTTCTATCAAATTTTGTTTTTCTCTTGAATCTTTCGTTTTCATACCTCCACACTTGAAAGGAATAGATCCTGGCTGCCTGTTGTGTGCAGCAGCACCCTGACAAATCTGGTAATTAACTTTCCACTGGCATTTCTTGTCACCGGCGTGTCGTTTTCCATGATAAGTGCTGCTGTCGGAGAAGAGACGAGGAGTTCAGAAATCCAGGAGGAGCCCAGAATAGAAGCACTTCACATTGTGCTGATACGGTTTCGGTGTAGGGACTCCCTCTGGGCCCAAATAGACGTTTTAAAGACTGGAGAGGGAAACGAACTGCAGATATCTGAGGGGAAAAAAACTGCTTCGACTTGGAAATGTGTAATTGAGGTTAAATTAAAGTTCACACTGGTAATAAATGAATTAAGGGTACATGGTGTGAAATGTGATCAATCACCACATTTGCTGTATGCTTCAGTCTGAAATCTCGGTGGTGGTTCCATCCAGCGAAATAATTATTGGGACTAATAAAACTCTGGCTGACTAAAGTATCACTAAGATCACCAGCAAATGTCAAACGCTGCTTTGTCCCCGCAGGTAAAAAGGTGTTCTACCCCGTGTTATTCAGCCAGTACAACCCTGCCCTCATTTATGGAAGTCCAGAGCACATCCCACCCGTGGAGCAACAACTGGTAACACACGAATGATCCATACTTTCTCATTTTCCTGACTACTTGTGGAGACGGTTTAGAAATACTTATCCTCTTCTGCAGCTAAGTCTCCAAATCCTACTGTGCGCGTTTCACAATACGTTTGCAACTCTCCTTCTAGGTGATCAAGAAAGACACGGGCTTTTGGAGGGATTTCGGTTTTGGTATGACCTGCCAATACAGGTCTGACTTTATCAACATAGGTGAGGGTTACACAACAGAATTTACATAGCAGTCACACCACTTTTACAACGGCTTCGGGAATCCATAATCAGTTCCTCCTGAGGGCTGACTGTCTGAGTAGAGGCGTGACACTGCACAGTAAAAACGGCTTCATCAGACGCGGCAGTAATATCCTCGCTGTTGTCCTAATGGTGCCGCTGCAGAACGGACATGAGAAACAGCAGAGCACTAATAGCTCAGGATTGCATTACTATTCACGATACGGAGCTTTGGTTTTATTATATTACCCTGAACGGTAATTTAATAAAGCAGCAACAGTGTAGCTCAGAATCTTCCTATGTCCCGTCTGTCTGTCTGTCTGTCTGTCTGTCTGTCATGAAAAAGTGAGACTCGTGTATCACATTGATTCATTACACACGGAGTGATGATTTAATTGAAATGATTACGGTTCACGGCTCATTAAAAATCAAAATCCAGTTTATTAAAAGAATGAAATATTGCATAGGACCAATAAGAAACTATTTTTTATAAAAATAACTAACACCCTACTCAAGAGTGTAGCTATGTGCAGTATAGTACATGCATTCAGTATGTAGCTGGGGTTTGTGCTTAAAATGATAAAAACACTTCTGGCATCTCTAGTTCTGGAGTGATGTAACACAACCTAATTTACTCGTGACTAATGTCCTGGATAATTCTATGTGTTGAGGCTCTTCATGCACTTTCCCTAGCTTCACTGTGTGCCTTGATATTCTTAAATAGGTTTGGCTTCACAAGTTTCTTTTTTGTTCATTTTTTTTTTTTTTACCAAAAATATTTTCCTTTCACTCAACTTTCCATCCATATGCCTTTTGCACTTGCTTTTGTTTGCACATAGACTCCAGGACTAATTGTCAAAGGTTTAACTCGATCAATTTATCTTAGCCAAATGATTCATGCAGTGAGTAATGTGTGAAGACGCATCCAGACTATGACCATCTAAAGTGCTTTAACAGAAGGCTGCTCGGCCTCCTGTCTTAGTCATAGACATTTCCCCTCTCACTAAAACAGTCTGAGCTCTGTGAAAACACTTACTTTTAGCTACAGAAGACAAAATCCCACTCTTGCTCTGCAAATAAAAATAGATATATAACAAAAGACCCTCACCTTGGCATTTTAATTGTGAACTCATGAAACTTGTATTTAGATTCAGCCCAAAGACTATAGAAGTTATGCAGATCATTGCTAGAGAGCTCTTCCTTAAATTATATCTTGCTTCCTCTATTTTATTTATAAGGGTATCCAAATTTAGAACCATTATTATAAAGTCAGATCATGAATTACAGGCATAGTAAAACAAGTGTTCACTGCTTGTCGTGACTAATTTATGAATCTATAATCACATGTAATATTTTACCAGGTATTGAGATGATTTAATTTGATTAAAATGATTGAAATCTAACCTCAATGTCCAAGGAAAAAAATAATTCTCACCATATAATGAGGGAGTTCCTATAATTTAGAAATGGATTTGTAACCAACAGATTCTCTATAAAGTTATTTCTGATTTCCTTCCATCCTGTGTTAACACACAACTCTTTTGCAGAGACGGCTGCATTTCCTGATCAATTATTCATTTGCGTTTCGTTAGCAGCTGGTATCTATTTTCCCTCCTGAATCGTCTGGAAGCAGCAACACTGTACTTACCTTTTCAAACATGGCATTTTCATTTTCGGCTTACTTTTTGTCTGGCACACGAGGACAATCTAGGACTTGCTGTTTATTTGACTTTGGAGGTTTTTGGTACATAAATAATATATTTTTAGAAAACAGAAAAGAACAGGTGTTGTTTATCCAGACTTGTGAAAACCTGAATTTTAAAGAAGCACAGCGCGTTCTTTTTGCCTTCAGTTTCAATAAGACCATTGTAACAAAGTTAAGTTTTGTGATCTCATTTTTAAAATTTAAAATAAAACAAAGATGGAGGCAGATATAACAATCAAAATAAAACAGAAGGGAGTAGTGAGCCTTGCAGGAAGTAGCCTTCATCGCCCTAACAAATCTCTCTCAGAAAAACTGCAACCTCTTTTACAATATCTTTTTTTTTTTTTTTTTTTTTTTTTTTCCAGGAAGTCAATATGACACCATAACTGTGAGCCATGCTGCAACATGTTTAGCATTACACACTGACGCACCTTCTCATGACCATATCTGTTCTGCCAGGAGGTTTTGACATCGACATCAAAGGCTGGGGCGGCGAAGACGTCCACCTCTACAGAAAGTACCTCCACAGCAACCTGCTGGTCGTCCGGGCACCGTCGCGCGGCCTCTTCCACCTGTGGCACGAGAAGCACTGCGCCGACGAGCTGCCGCCAGACCAGTACCGAATGTGCATGCAGTCCAAGGCCATGAACGAGGCCTCGCACGGCCAGCTGGGAATGCTCTTCTTCAGGCATGAGATCGAAGCTCACCTCCGCAAGCAGAAGCTGCAAAACCCAATGAAGACATGACTCTGGACTGAGAACGGCTAGGCACTGCATCCAACAGGTGAATCGGTGTCTTAGCTTTGTGTAATTCTGAAAGAAATGTTTGGTAAAGTTGGCTAATTTGCTGTCCTTCTGTAAACCAAATACAAGACTCACTCTTTTATACGTGTACAGGAAACTTAGAGAAAGAGTTTGGTTGAAAAATTGTATTTTGTATTTTCTCTCCATATGTAAAATGTGGTTTAGGTGCATCTGTACTTATTCCTATGAAAAAATACCACCAGCTATTTATATATATATATATATATTTTATTGTCCGTTGAATTCATGTTCAACAAGCAAAGTTAATTGATCTCAACCATATGATGTAAATCGGATCTAAAAAGTAAAAATATGCAGTTCCTGAAGTGTCAATCTTCCTCAATGAAGAGTTTAGATTAGATTTGATTCTGCAAAAGTCTGGATACATTTAATCAAAAGTGAGAAACATGCATTTATGAGTCCAGTGAGTAGTTTAAATGCATTCATCATGGGCTTTTAGCCTGATGATACAATGTGAAACTTCAAATTTGTTGCCAGTTTGAATTTATTGGCTATGTTATTTGATTCACACAGAGTCAAAATTGGACACACAGGCTCAAAAATAGACATGCACTTCTATAAATATTTGCATAAATGCCCATTTGCAAGTTTAACTTCAACCATATGCTTTTTTTAACAATAGCTTGGTTTTCTGGCGTAGCTTTTAATCATAGTTCAAACCAGTTTTGATTTCTGGTTGGGACCATTGACTTGTTGGTACATGGGATCTTGTCTGAGTTTTGGGTGGGAGTTTAAGAATAAGGAGGTAGACACCTTTCACTGTTCTAGCCATACTTTGTCAAATTATATTAGACTTTGGCAAAAAAGTCTAATGTCACTGTGACCAAACAGTCCATCTTTGTCCCCTTTTGCATTTTGGTTTGTCCATGTGGGCAGCCGCACATTTCTATCAAGCTTGAAAGTCTTCGATTTTAAAACGGGCTTGAACCTTGATCACATGGTTGAATCTTGGATGCCATCGGATGTTCCAAGAGAACCGTGATCCGAAACGCACATCCAAAGCAAAATTTTGGATTGATAAAGCTGGCTAATGATAAATCTCTGAAATTGCTGCAACCTTATTAAAACATAACCCAGAAAACTAACCAATTTAAACAACAATTTCTGATAAGGAGAGGGTGCAAATAGTTTCTTGTTGTTTTACAAAAGCATATGGTTTTGCTGCAGCTTACAAAAGCACATTATCCAGATGCTTGTATGCATGTGTTTGAGTCTGTATGCAAATGTTTGACAATGTGTGGAGAAAATCCACAATACATTCAAATGTGCAGTTCCAGTTCTGGTTTTTAGAAACCATTGAAACTGTATACTTCATAGTTTCTCCATTCTGTAAAACGAGCAGTTCAAATGCTT
>NW_015116481.1:0-35929 GCF_001443285.1 Poecilia latipinna | reverse complement strand
ATCTTCCGGTGTGAAACGCACACGCACAACAGAACATGCAGCCAATTTTTGAGCTGGAAAACAGGGTGATATAAAGAAAAGTAGCATAAAAAACGTTGAAGTTAAGTGAAGATTTTACTGAATTTAACACAGCCTTATTTTTTATTTGGCAGTTACTATTTTTGCGCCAAAGAAACTGTATTATATATTCGACTTCCTCCTTTGTTCATGTTTATTTCTGTTGGCTTGTTTGGCCTTGCTTCCTGGTTTATTTTGTGATTTTTTTCTCTTTTCGGTAAACGGCACACTAAGTTCTAGGTTTCAGTTTCCTTGCTAGATCCTGCCAAAACTCCTGCTCGGCTATTTTCCTTCTGAACTGAAACGCGGTTGAGTCTATTGTCCTTTAACAGCCACCGTAGAGTGAACTCCCATTCCAACATGGCGCTCCCCTTGCGGACCAATTTGAAACATTTCATCCGCTTAATTCAGAGGTTTAAACCCCTGAAAAGGTGCTTCTGTGCTGCTGCCTGCCCGGAAATCAAGGTACGTGTTGTAGAGCGAAGGTAGTTCCGGTCTCGGCTGTGAGAAAAGTATGTCTTAGCGTGGTTTTATTAAAGTTTAGAGAACATTGGTGCCGTCGGCAGCAGGTCATCCTGTCTGTCTCTGTTGTAAACAGAGCAGTGAGCTATGTTGGAGGTATACATCTCTACTAAACGTGCTGCCAGCACTGGGTTGTGGAAAAAACTCACACCGTCACGGCTGCAACAGCTTTTAGAGGCGGGTCAAAGCACGGAAAGACTAGAAAATGACTTGTAGTTGTTGCTGAAATGCTGAAAAATATCCGTCTGTAGGGTTTAATATGTTTTCCGGGAGGAGCTGATTTGCGACAGGTCGACGTCATGTTTTATGTTGTCGAGCAACGCGGATAACTATGTAGTTTATTGTCACGTGCTTTATCTGAGCTCATACCAGTCATTGCATTGTGAATTTACACACATTAAAGGAAATATTTACCCAAATCTTCCTTTAAAAATACATTCCAGGAAATATAGTAAATTAGCGACATAATAAACCGAAAAAGGGATTAAATTTTGGACACTTTCATGTTCCTCGAAGCCCTTTAATTTAAAGGAATTTCCAAAGATGTCCAACATAATGTTAAACTGAGATTCGTCATTTCATGTAATCGTTATTCATAAGAATATGTTTGTATGCTTGGCAAATTTCATCGTGACTTTAGCTAAACTTATTACTGTAAGTTTATCTTTCATAAAATCACAGACATTAAGTTAAAAATCTAAAACTCGCAAGATTTCTTTGACTTATCGAAGGTAGTAGACACAACTAAACGCTGCTCAGGTGTTTTACAGATCTGTCGGTCTGGAAATTGTTGCAAAGTAATTTCTAAGGTTGTGGGAAATCAGAGGAACTCAATAAAAATCATTGTAGAGGGAGAAAACATGGAACAGTGGTACAGGAGTCAGTGACTTACCAAAATTACTACAAGAGTGCATTGATGAGCAGGAGGTGACAAAAGAACCCAAAATAATATTTGAGATTAATGTTTTAAAGGGGCAGTATCATGTAAAATCAACATTGTTGAGTTTCCCATCGTGTTATAAAGTTATTCCCTCATAAAAAACATGCGTGGAGTGTTACCTTGATTCTTTTATGTGTGTTTGAGAAATCCTTGAATCTCACATGGCAACCATTCAGCTGTGCAAAATGCCTTGGGGGAACCTAGCCCCATCTTCAAGATGCAGCGCCTCCTCTGAGCTGCAGTTTCTAAATTTCTGATCTTCCTCCTTCCCCCGTTACTCCCCCACTCAGCTCCTTCAGACTAGCCAGCAGCAATTGGCAAACACCTGGTGGAGCTGAGCATCAGCTGAGCTCATTATAGGAGCCTGGAAAACGCTGGTAAAACGTTGGTAAAGGGTTAATAGAGGAGCCATGCTATGATGACTTCCTGAAGGCGGAGCTTCAGAAAGAGTAGGAGTTTCTTAAAGAGACAGAGGCGTTAACTTATATCGGACCTTTTTTTGTCTGTGTATTATTATTAGTGTGTATTAGCTTTAATGTCAGTCATATTAAAGTAATATTTTATACATAATTTATAACATCTGAAGTTTTGTAGTTGATTGTGCTATAAAACAGCACTGTGTGCCTGGAAAATGCATAATACTGCCCCTTTAAAATTTGATACAATAATCCCTTTGATCTCGGTGTAAAGGCTGGCAAAAATTTCCAAAAACAAAACCGAACAAAACAAAACAGAAAAACGGGTTATAAACTCAGCTTGGACCAAAACCACTTCAGAAGTGGCCTTTTTTTAGTCAAAGTAGAAGGAGGTCGCTCGTCCTCCCTCAACCCAACTTAAAGTAAAATTTCAATCTGAAAAGAACTGCCTACATTCATTAAAACAGCTTCCAGTTGAAGGGAAGGCTTGATATTCACTGTTTTACCATTTAAAACAAATGAAAACATCTTAAAATATGCAGTTTTATAATTAGAGTGTCTCAACGAAGGCCAGCTATATGTTTCTTCGACCTTACAGCCACACACCGGCTATAAAAGTCCAGCCCTGTGTTCTGATATCCCTCTCCTGTGGTCCAGTTATTGGCTGATATCAGTCATGTCAGCTGCAGGCTTAAGGAAAGAGGAAGTGACTTCTAATTTGCTTCTCTCTCTCTCTCTCTCTTTTTTTCCCCCAGTTAGCCTCAAATTCAGTTACTCGGGTGTCAGCTAAAACCATTAGAGCAGCTCCTGCGCCACATGGGAGAGGCCAGCGAGAGTGGGGGGAAACGTGGCCTCTCCTTTGAGGATGTTCATTAACTGCCCTATTTATTTTCAACTGTCAGAAAAGCCTGCTAATTCACAGCAGTCCCTCCTGTGTAATTAAGTCTGTCGTAATCATTCTCCGGCCAGAGCCTTTGCTCAGAACGTTCTGCGTTTAGCCTTTTTTTTTTTCTCAGCAGCATTCCCGCGTGCCTACTTATGCCTGTTGTTGAAAATTCATCTCGCTAAGTCGAATTACAGAACCGGTCTGTAGAAAAGCAGCCGCAGCCGAGCTCTGGGAGCCCGGTAACGTTTCGGTTGTGTTGCCTGAGCTTTTCTCCTGACCGTCGGAGTTTTAATTAAAACAAACTGAGCATGCGATACTGTGCCCTTTGAGCTGCCACTCCGGTCACAATTCTGCTGCCTTTGCAGGAGGAAATGACTAACCTCCACTGAGATGCTGGAGGTGGAGGTTTGCCCTGAGTGTTACCATAATTACATACTGATAAATTTACGATGTGTGCACTCTAGGTGTTTTTTTTTTTTCTTCTTTTTTAAATTTTTTTTGCTGTGGTGGAACCTTTTTGTGTGTGTGTGTGTATTCAGGTATTAGCTTTAATGTCAGTCATTTGTTTCCTGTGAGTTAAGTAAAAACTGAAGTGTGGACTGTAACACTGAAGGAGGTGAAGAAAACAAAACAAGAAAACTGTTGATCTGAAGCAAGCAGCCAAAAAGAAAAAACATAAGCTAATATTTTTTCACTGCTGCTCCATATGTCAGTGTGGAAAAGTAATGTGAAGTTCTTCCACGTTGGAGAACTAATCAACGCTTTGATTTACTTGAACAACTAAATCAAAAATTTTAACATGAAGTAGTGTAATTTCTGATTTCCAAAGTTGAATTTCTTATCTTTATGATATGTTTATTGTGACGTTTGTCTCACATGAATGATGTAAAATAACAAACAATCAGATACAAAAACAGTATCCGATTGTTTTCACTTTGAAAATAATGGGACACTTATCCGATTCTGCATATGGAAGTGGCAGAAATCTTTTTTTTTTTTAGGGGAGCATCTTGAATGCAAATTGACACGAGCATCACCGTAGAATTAAAAACCCCAATACAGTAAATAGTAGCAAATCCTGAACTGAAATATTTATAGACGTTCTTTAAAACCTCTTATCGTATTCACAAAGTGAACTTTAACGGTATTGGGTGTTGCCAATAGAAAAAAAACTTGTTCCCTTGTGTTATTTTTACTCGTCTGGTTTAACCAATCTGGATGAGGACGGCCTTCTTCAGCGGTATAAAACATTATTTTTAAAATCATTATATATACTGAGTATAAAATATTTTACAGGCAGCTGACCAGAGAAGGTTTTTAATGTTCAGTTTGTATTGAGGCTGATAGCGGCTTCCGGGAGCCGCTCGTGTCCCCCAGGCTCTGGTTGAAGTGTGCTTCCTTCAGAAGCCTGTTAGGGCCGGAGGCCGTGGGCTGCCACCCCTGCCAGGTTATTTTTGGAGGACTGTCAGGCCCCGTCTGCGGGGCGGGGGGAGAGGGCCTGTTTTTGAAGGGCCTCCAGTCCCATTAATCAGCCCAGGGACCCCACTGCGCGAGCGGGCCCCGAGCCCTGTCCTGCTACACTGCAGTGTTCTGTTCCTGTACCCCCGCTCTCTGCACAGTGTGAAGCTCAGAGGAACCTCATCAATCTCACCTGTCCCACACGTCAACCGCAGATTTAATCAAACGCTCCTTCTGGGCCTTCCCCCTTCGCTGCCCCTCCAACATGCAACTCCGACTGGGGAAGAAAAAAGGGAAAGTTCTTCACTCAGACTCAATGTCAAAACTTACAGTTTTTGTTGTATTTCTATCTTTATCCTCCACTAGCTCTGTGCGTCTATGGACATTTGTGTATGAATATTTTCCTTTGCGGTCAAATGCACTTTGTTTCAAGCTGTGGCACGTTCAAGCGGCTGAACACACACACGCCTCCAGGGACGAGGAAGGGTAATACAGTAAGGCCCGTTTCCTGTTTGATAGCGGACTGAAGTGGCACTCTGTTGGTCGCCGGCTTTAACAGGCCCCAAAGTGAGCGGACGGCCGAGACGGAGAGAGGCATGCAGGAATGAGCCGAGTTTCAGCGTGGCATTGGTGTTAATGGGAACGCCCGTTGTGTCCAGGAACACTGAGACCTGTGTGCAAGACACTCCGCAGGAGACACGTGAGAAGTCCTCCGGCCACGGGCCCGTCTCTGTGTCCTGGATGTAGACGGACCTGAAGCTCGTCGCCGGGCGAGCGGCGCTGCCAGGTGTTTGTGCTACGTGTTGAAACTGGCGTGGTCAAGTGTTGCGCCCTCTCCTCGGCTCCTTGTTGAGAGAGATGTCAGTGGACCGCCCCGGGGTACCAAGGCTCTGATATGATGGATGGGCCCTGAAAAGCAGCACAGAGCGGGTCGGGGATGAGGAATGGACCGTTTTGCGAGCACAAGCTCAGCCATCGTGAATGATTTCATGGAGTGTAGCAAGGCCGTGCGTCTATAAATCCTGCAGGACACAACTCCTCCTCACTAAATAAAAACCTTGTCGAGCTCAAGTCTGTTTTTACCACGTGGTTTATTTAAACCATGGCAATCCTACAAGGGCTTAAAAAGCCAGCAGTAAGAACGATGAAGACCTAAACCCATCATCATCATCATCAGAGATTCACCCAAACAATCTGCGGGTAACTGGATTCTGATGACTTTTCAGTTTGATCGGCCCAGACCTGGCTGGTCAGAAACCCCCCAAAAGTTTTCTGATCAGTGAACACATCATGCACACTGCAGCTTGTGTTGTTAAAAACTCACTTCAGTATGGGTGCTGTTACTGGGTAAAGCAGACTTGTATGCCTTGATTCCAGTAAGCAGTACGACCCAAGGCAGTCCGGTTTGGTTTGTGTTTTCAGCCCATACAACCGAACTGTGCCGCACCATTCCTACATCCTCTTCAGTTGTAGGCAGATAGGACAATGGTGGCATAAAGGCGGAGCTGCTGGTGTCACCCAACACAGTCCATTGGATGACAAAAAGAGTCACTGCTTGAGACGACCTTGAGACACAAGCATGAAGAGGCGGAGGGTCCATTGTATAATCTCCAGGAATACAGCTGTTTTATTAATGGTAGCTAAGCTGTTTGTTGGTAAAATATATTAAAGACACATTAAAGTGTCAACTACGTCATCATTTTGTCTTTAAAACAAACACGGCATCGCCTGTGTGAAACAGGTTCTGACTTCACTCATTAATCTCATATTCTAGGTGTTTTTCGAGAAACAGTCGGTTAAATTCAGTATTTACTGATGAGTCATCAGAAATTGGGCACGAAATTTTTTCTACATTAATGAAACATTTTTTTCAGCTTTATTGGTCAAAGTGAAATCTTTCCATAGCAACTGAAATGCTGTTCTGACTTTAAATGTCGCAGGTGATGTGAGAAATCTGGTCATGTTGCTCTTTTCAACTGGCTGTCATTTCTTTCCACTGCCTGCCAGACCATGATGTGAGCTGTCAAATCCTTATGAACGGACACCTTCACAACTCCACTAATGTTGATGTAGGCTAAGACCACAACACGCGCGGACGATCGTCTGTGTTTGCACACGACCTCTGTCCCAACGGACACTACCACACACACCGGCGAACGAACGGACGCATATTCCAGGAAAGGAACTGCAAGTGTGAAAACATAGCCTTTTTAGTGTACGTAACCTTCCAGCTGTTGGCGTTGATGTCCTACGCACGCAGTGCCTAATGTATTAAGCATATGGTGAACACCGACGAAGAAGGTTTTCGTCACCTCTGCAGTGTCGCGGTCCGTCTACGTTGTGCCTGCGGGGAAAAACGGCCTTTGTCCGTTATTTTGGATTTGATGGTGTCCATTTTGGAGAAAACTCTAGGAAGCGAGCGTGAGATCGGACCGCTGGTCATAGGTTGCTTTGATCCCGTCTCTGAACATCCCCAGGCTTTTTCTTGCCCCGTCATACCTCGGAGTAGTAACCGGTGACTTTTTCTCGTGTGTGTCTCAGTTACCGTTTGATGGATTGCCTTGAAACTTAGTACAGGCATCCAGATGCCCCTCAGAGTGAACTGCAATAACATTGAGGACCTTTTCATCTGCAGCTTTCATCTGCTCTGCTCAGTTTTGTGTTTTTAACTTGTGACCAACTCTCTCCAAGTGCATGATTTTCAAAACGATTGATTCTAGTCAAAGGTTTTCAATAGATTGCTTATTTTCTTTCTGGTTCATTTATTAAAAAACCACCCAGCTATCTACAAAAGAGAGCAGCTTCAATGTAAAACTATTTTAAGAATTATCAGACAATGTTAAACAAGCTGCCAGACGCCTATCTGCAAATGCTATACAATGAAATCCCAACATTTAACCAGTCATTAAAAACTATGACAAATATGAATTACTTCATTTTTGGAGACTTAGTAACTCGGAATGAATTGATTGTCCATGTGTCCTAGGTGGACTTGTTCTTGTTAGGTGTAAACTAGCAGAAGCCACAAAACGCTGCTTTGTGAAGAGAGAAAAGATTGTTTAAAAAAACAATTTAATGTATTTTAGCTCATGTTTTTACAGGGTGTTGAAGTCGGAATCTGCATGCGGTGCATTTACTCCGTCCCCGTGTTATTTTAGTAGCTCATAAGGTATCATTATATATGCAGCGAGTACATTTTTGCACCCTGAAAGTACTTCAAAAGTAAGAATATGAACGTACACAGAGGCACTTTAAGCTAAAGCGTGGTGGTTGGTGATATTTCCTTACTTTTCGCTTTGCATAGTAGGATTCATTACAAATATAAATTGCTTTACAACATCCCCCGTCTCGTCTGTCATCGTTCCGCGGCTGATTTACTTCTTTTTCCTCCAACAACTATTAAAGCACATGTTCGTATAGCTGTTGGACACCAGAAGTAACACCGAGGTGTCTGGTGAAGTAGGGGTAATGCGCGCTAGGCCCTTGATTGCCCAGTGGCCAGTAAGTCATGGCGTTGACTCTTATTTGACACTCAATTGGTTCAAATGACACCATTACCATGTCTGCATGGCTAATGGCCTCCCCGGGGCCACGGAGCGGAGGAGGGTGTGGAGGGGAACATGCGTTAGGAGTGTCAGTCTGAGGTGAGAACACACATGGGCCAGGCGCAGGGCCCAGTCCACACCCAAATCAATCCTGACACCTCTTAAGAGGCTCTCAGCATCAGTGGCACTCCAGCGCAATTACCCCTTCGGTAATGACATAAGCACCCAGTTCCTTCCTGCCTGCCTCCTGGCAGAAAGCCTCTCCTGCAGGCCGGTAGATGGGGATGTTGTTGGTCCTTGGAGCAGTTGATACCCGATCCTCTCCGGGCCCCGAGATCTGGACGCCACGGGCCCTTGCTTGGGGAGAGGGAGCGGCTTTTATCTGATCGGGAGATGCTGTGCCTCTTAGCCGTCCTTCAGACAGATTGGAGGTGATGGAGCTGTCAAGATAGCAGTGGGCGAAGAGGATTTCCTCTGAACACTTCAGGTTTTAATGGTTAGTTATGATAACCTCGAAGAGTGCAGCATGTGATTGCCAGTCAGATTCGAGGCGATAACACAGAGATCCCCGGGGGTTTTGAGAGGAGCAGATTTAAAAATGGGGTCCTCTGAAATGTCCAGGTGTTGCTGTTAAAGGGGCAGTATTATATGTTTTCCAACTACATAGAAACTTTTTGTAGCACAATCAAATAACTAGGATACTATTTACTATGATAAAAGAAATTTGACTTTGTAATTTAATATCTTGAAATTAGGCCTCTGTCTCTTTAAGAAGCTCCTGCTTTTTCTGAAACCTCGCCTTTACGAAGTCATCACAACATGGCTCCTCTATTAACCCTTTGACAACTTTTTTTTTAACCAGCATTGTGCTGAGAAGAAGCTCCTATAATAAGCTCAGCAGATGCTCAGTTACACCAGGTGTTTGCTAATTTCTGCTGGCTAGTTTGAAGGAGCTGAGTGGAGGAGTCATAGGGGAGAGCTGCTCTGTGAGGCAGAAGCACAAAAGCTTGGAAACTGTAGCTCTGAGGAGGGGCTTCGTCCTAGAAGACCGAGCAAAGTCCAACCAGACGTTTTGCACAGCTGAATGGTTGCCATGGAGATTAAATAATTTTTCAAACGTGCATGAAAGAAACAGGGCAAGTCTCCAGACATGTTTTTGATGAGTGAATAACATTATAACATGATTTAAAGCTCGACAAAGTGGATTTTACATCATACCGCCCCTTAAAGACCAACACATCAACGCAAACTCAAGCTGAACTTCTCTTTTTCAACTCGTATGCCTAACAAATCGGTCCAGCATTCAGCGTTTTTAAAGAGTTACTTCTCACAAAGGGGAATTTTTCTGTACATGTGTTTGCTTGTGATAAATGGAAAAACCGGCATTTTGCTGAAAATTAGAAGTTATGAAACACCTTCTATTCTGACCTCGCGTATGATTGATTTCTCAGAGCCACTCCATCAAACGTGCAGCCTTCATCGTGCATTTCAATAAGGCCTCAGTTAGTTGGCTTGAAGGGGAAACCTGGTAGACGAGGCTTCAGAGAACTCATTGTACCGCACTGTTTTGCAGCAAGTCGTCATGGGGAGGTTTGCTGTGAATTTGACACAAAGCGCACTGTTTTCATGTAAACGGTCTGCCGTTCATGTCATGGCATCGAACGATGACGCTGTGGAAAAGAGTAGGCCACTCTTGTCAAGGATCAAAGTGTTTTAAAATGAACACACACACACACATGCACATATAAAACTATTTTTCTGAAAGAGGACATGGAAAACTATGCATGCATAGAAACATCTGCATGTATAAAACCATGCACACACCTAATCTTACACAACTTTACCTAAGAATGCCAGCAATTGTAAAGTTAAACACATGTTCATAACTCAGTTTTCTGCAAATAACTGGAGTACAAGCGGTTCTCTTCTACAGTAAAAAGTGCCGTTTCATACTGAACCGAAATGTTTAATCAACAGTGTCAAAAATAGCTGAGATTTCTTGTTAAAGCACCCTAGTGACATTTTCCAGAATCAGTCGCCATCATGTTGTTATGCAAATTAAGTCAAACAGAGATTGAAAAAAACAAATCATTGATTTCTTCTGAAAATGGTGAGCTAATCTCACCATTTTTGGCATTTTTTTCCCATGTTGTTTTAAAACAACTAAATTTGCTTATTTATAGATTTTCTTTTTATTGAGAAGGCAGAAAAAAGTACCAAAGTCACTGAAGTTTTCTCTGGTTGTTTGGATATTAAAGCATTGCTTTAATATTCTGCACCCCCATCTGCTTTTTACACCACACTCCTAGTTACCTTGATCTAGACTTCCACACATTCTCCCTTCCTGATTTCTTAAATTCAGTCCCGCTCTGGACGCTAATGGAGCCTCACTCTTTATGAACACCAGATGACAAAAAACGTACAACTGCTAAACAAATTTAGCAGGTGTTTAATATCTATCTTCCATCAAATCTGATGTAGATCACCTCATTCAACGTGGCTGGACTGCACCATTGCAGAAATCTAAATTTATGATCAAAGTGATCATAAATTGATAATCAAATCTCATCTTTCAACCCGGTTGGTGGTAAAAATCACCCAATCATAAAATGCTGCGTCTTTTCCCTTCAGCTTTTGTTTTTGTGACCACCGCAGTTTCGCCCAAGTCCAAGTTTTTGGATACCAGTGCAGTTTGAAGTCTCCTGTCTTTAATTGCACCATTTAGAAATAGTGCCACAGGCAGTGGTTAAATTCTCTCTATAAAGCCAAAGTTAAGTGGTGGGGGATCCATGCCAGAAGAAACAAGGCAATTTGGTGCAGCTTGGCTTTGCACGTGGAGCAACATAGTGTTGGCCCGATCGTACAACAAGAGCAGAACCAGTCTGCTGTTTTCAGGATAAGGCCTCCCCATCTTCCTTCACTGCTTCAACCACATAGGGTTCATTGGTGTGATGCGTTTCTTCTCTTGACAGTCTTCTTCCTGGTTTTGAATCTTGGTTTTTATCAACTATGGTATATTAACCACACAGCTGTAGATACTGACAGTAAAATGTATTCATTCAAAGTTGAATGCTAGTTCCTTACCTTCAGAAGGCAAATTCTAGCTAAAAGACCCGAAAGACGTGTCGTAAAGACTTGAATGACTCGTAGCAAGACTTGGACTCACTGCATGAGACTATTAGACTACTCATCTGACAAACCGAATGTGTTTTTATGGATCCACATGTAACCTCTGCTTAATAGCACTAAAATTGATTGACAATAAAACCTCCAGCCAAAGTGAAGATTTGCGAATTCTCCTGTTTTGCGTTTGCGTGTGAACGTTGGAAACCGAAAAACATATGACAGTCTGTGGCAAATTATGTGACGCTAATGTCACATATGTGACCATTGGCCATGCAGTGGAAGAAAGATGACTTCTACCAGAAAGCTGCTGAATTTTATGTTTGTTCATACACTCTTTACTTTTTACAAGCTCAACTGCTCCGATACGTTTCACACCGGCGGTTGCTCCCTATCGAGGCACAGTGCCGTTCATCCTCCATGTGCCGACATTCTCTTCTGTTTTATTAATTTTATATTCTAACACGGTATTTAAAAGCAATTCCTCCTCTCTGTCTGTCCACATAAATTGTTCTTTTGTCGCCATGTTTAACTCCTAACAGGAAGTCGTGGTTGTTTTGAAGGTTTGTGATTGGCTGACGTAGGTTTTAGCTTTATGCTACGTTGCCTCCTGTGGGTTTGGTATGTTAAAAACAATGCTCAGTGATGTAATTCTGCGGGTTCGCATGGATTCTTAAACCGATCAGACGTGAACAAGATTATTTCATGGAAACAAGTATCTCTGCTATATGATCTTAATAAGACCCGTCTAAGTATGGACTGTGCCTCAGTTACCATATGTTTATTGTGTTTTCTGTTTGTTTTTTGGGGAGATTTCCTATTGGCATTCGGTTGGTTGGTGCAAACATACTACCTGTTCCTTTAAAATGAGGCTCTTTGGCAGAAGCATTTAAAGACCTCCATAAAATACAACTTTAAGTATGCAAGAAAGTTAATTAGGGCCAATAATTTGGCACATTTAATTCACAATCAGGCCAGCTCCCGCTTCCTAGGTAATACCGAGTTTGTTTTCCCTTCTTCCCCAGGAGCCTCCATTAAATGCTCGCGTGTTCTCAGGGATCCAGCCGACCGGAGTGCCGCATCTAGGAAACTTCTTAGGCGCTCTGGAAAACTGGGTGGCCCTGCAGAACCAGTACCCCTCGGTGCTCTACAGCATCGTGGACCTGCACTCCATCACTCAGCCTCAGGATCCAGACAAGCTCAGGAACAACATCCTGGACATGGCAGCGAGCTTGCTGGCCTGTGGAATCAACCCAGAGAAGGCGATCCTGTTTCAGCAGTCTCAGGTGGGTGGGAGAGAGTGAGTGATGGCCGCCTGCTGTGGATTGTGCTGCCGCTGTTTTCAGATACCAAAGAGATGGGAAAGTGACTTATGAAGGCTCTTCAGTATCGTCCCCAGGATGATATAGGACCACTGAAATCAGAGTTTGATGGCGTAAATTGGTGCCTGATGCAGTTCTACTGAGTGCAAGTTTCGGACTTGTAACTCATGTTGCTCCTAACTCTGGAGCTAGACATTAAAAGACTAAGACTGTATTTGCAACTTAACACACTTAACTTGTACTTTACAATAAGTAAGACAGAAATTATGTATGATACAGAGTCAAATATGCATTAAGGTTATTTTTACCATTGTGTCTGGACTCCATTGGAATAGAAGGGAAGTATACAGTAGTAGGACAGGAAGGGGGAAGTCTTTGTTCCTTAGTAAACAATATGCATCTGTAGCTAGCTGGCTTGTGGCACATTTCTAGAAATGGTTTGGGTGACACTTTATTTGAAGGGGTGTTCATAAGAGTGACATGACACTTTCATAAATATGACATAACACCTGTCATGAACATGAAGGAGTAATCATGAATGTTTGACTGTTGTGATGTAGTGTCATTTGGTAAATGACACTTTTACTGCAAAGTTGACTTTTTTTAATTGACTTTTAATGAAGCTTTCCATAAAAAGTCTTTACTAAGTTGATACTTTTAAAGCGCATTAAAAGTATCAACTTTTCATGGAAATTTGCATTAAAAGTGCCATTATTTACTGAAAGACACTTCCTGACAACAGTCTTAAACATTCATGTTCGTGACAGGTGTTATGTCATGTTTATGACAGTGTAATACCATAAAGACTGTCATTGTGCACACCCAGTCAAATAGTGTTTCGTTGGTGGGTTTTAGCTCGTGATAAAAAGATCAGAGTGGAATGTTAAAACAGAGGCACAGGTGCATCAGACTGCTTTAACTCACACCAAACCATGGTTTATAAAAACATGCCGTCCTCCATTCTAGTTGTAGCAACTGCATCGGATCATTCATATTCACACCTTTCATATCCTTGGGAACCCTTGTTTCACTTTCACCCACATCAGAACGTTATGTAACGTAAAGCTAGTCTGAACCTACACCCCTCTGCAGACTTTTGGCACACAGTTTCTTCTCTCTGTTTGTATATTTGGTCCAGGAGAAAGCGTTTATTATTGGCTGTCAGCTCTGACGTTGTTGACCCTCTGACATGCCAACCGCCACACATATCCGCCGATTGCTACCGATCCTTATCGCCGCCATTTCTGCTGCTAATTTGTGCAGAGCGCCAAACACACAAGCTGCTGAGCCTCACTTTACATAAAGGATCATGTTTGCAGCACTTTGGATTTTAGGTTTACGTTCAGATAAAAAAGAAGACGACGAAAATCAGAACAGCTGTTCTGTTCTCTCGCCCCGACTCTGGATGTGTTTTCTTTTCTTACAACTTTGGAAGTCGGGTACGCATGTGTGTGTTACGTTCAGTCCATCTGTGTTTCTTTACCTCCCCTCCCCACTCCTCTTCCTCCTCCTCCTCCGCCTTTACACACACATCCAGGCCTATTTTTATTCCCGCTTAGCTTCGTGCCACATAACTTGGCAGCGACACGACCCCCGTGTCGAACACGCCTGCTCCACATGTAAAAATACGACGGCCGCCCAAAGAAAATACTCAACTTCATTGAAAAAAAAAAAAAAAAGAAGTGAGCAGAGCTTGTGTGAGTGAGTAGATGAACTCAAAGAATGTGTGGGTCTGCTGATTAATGGACTTGCTTTTATATATATATATATATGTTTTGTAGAAGTATTTAGCAGAAAATGGAATGGACTGTGAAAAGGCGGCCAAAAATTCCTGCTTTACGGCCTAAATGAGCTGTTTGCGTCGACTGCAAGATGAATTAATCACTTAATCGTTGAAGCTAACTGCCAAGTGCGGTGCGCTCTGTCCACACGCCAAGCTTAATTACCACTCAGTCACTATCATGCTCTTCCTGTGCGGTTATCAACATCTGACCCATCTCTTGTCAGACTGCAGTGGAATCAGCAGACCCACAAATCTTATTTTCTTTTTTGAAGGAAGTGGGATATTTTATGACTGACGTGCCCCTCCAGCATGTTAGCCGGATATCCTGCTGTATGTTCCTGCTGTCTGGTCGGTGACGTCAGGTCGTCCGTTAGGATTTTTCCAGTTACAGGAGACACAAATGAGAATTAAACGGAAATTCATAAACCCTAATCAGGAAAAGCAGAGGAACATTCGCGCTCTCTCTCACACACACATCTTCTTTATCACATCAAACCCTGGAGTTCATTCAGCGTTGACGCTCTTAATTGCTCCGCATAGTTGAAGGAATGAAAAGCCTATTTGTGTGTTTGTAATTTAGATTGGAAGAGACGAGAAAAAAGGGGTGAGGGGGAAACTCTAAAAGCTAAATTGTGCAAGTTCGTAGACAGACGGGAGTGTCAACAAACGGAATCTAAAGTATTTTCTATCATCTCTGTGACTTTGCATTAACATATCCACAAATACTGCAGCCTTCAACTTAAACACGTGATCAAAATGAATAAACTAAAATACTATGGGATTATTTTAAAGTGTCTGAACAGATACATTCAGCAGATATTTCAAACACTTATGCCTGTCACTATAACTAATTTTACCGGGCAATAAATTGTTCCAGAAATTATTGCTATAAACAGCAATAATGTCCTTTTGAGGCAATTTTCAAATATAGATAGTAAGATAATGATATAAAAAGGCAAGTTCACCCTCACTAATTAACTTTAATTTTGTACAGTACATCAACACTGGAACTGGAAAATATTTTAAATATCCAAAATAAAACACAACAACCAGAAATGATAAACAAAAAGACATTAAAAATCTGCACACAACCAAAAACCATAAATAAAATTGATTGTGAAGCCTCTGTAAACAAAATTGCATTTCAAAAAATATTAATCATCGGAATGGAAATTCTGGAGCTTATTTTTAATTAATTAATTGCTTATTGTGACAGGCTAAATAACTGTATTTTTTCCTAATGTTTAAAGATAGTTGAGATTATTTATTTTAAAATCATTCATAATGAAGAAAAAACTAAAATCTCTTTATTCAAAGTGGCATAGTAGAACTATAAGTGGTTAGTTAAACCTTGAAATTAGTACTAGAAAAATTAAAAAATAGTGCTGCAAACATCTGCAGACAGTAAAGATTATATTTTTAAATCCATTTGACAGTAATTTCAGTATTTCTGGATTATTTGTTATATATTTTTTCATTGATGTAAATATTTCATACTTTGTTTTATAGTGAAATTCACATTTAATATTTTTGGATTGTTGATTCTTTAGGCTCTTAAGTTTGTTAAAAGCAAAATAACTGCTTATTTAGCTGTTGCTGAAAGAAAAGTTAACACTTCAATTTTAAAACATTACAGATTTTTTTCATACTGTTATTTTAGTAAAATGCACATAATATGTTGTGAAAATACTAAAATAATTAATTGAATTCTGCACTAGAAGATGGCCTTTATTATAATTCCTCATTGTTTATCAGGGAATTTCACGTTTAAGTTTAAACGTGGCCGGTTGGTGAACACAGGTGTGACGAACTGCACCTGTTTTAGGGAGGGTGGTGGTGAACTCGGAGTGCAGTACTCTCCCTGTCCACCTGGAGGCAGTATAATGACCCGCATTTTCCTCTGCTTCCTTCGGCAGAAGGGTTTTCATCTGGTTCATTTGTCCGTTTGCTTTCTTCCCTCCCCCTCTTTCTGGAAAAAAAGAGAAGAAGTCAGTTTTCAAAGTGTGTGTTTTTTTGTGATTATTTATTACACTGCAAGAAAATAAAATGAGCGTAAAATGAAACGGCTTTTCATTGGATGAGTGTGAGTTCTTATACTTAGGAATACTTAAAACTAAAACTACTGAGTGATGCAAACCCTGATTTTTTCCCCCTAACTCATATCAATAATGATAATGTCATAAATCAGGCATCCATAGAAAATATTCTGTATTAGAGCTAAACGAATTCTGACCGTTTTTATGGGTGAGTGTGTGTAAGGTGTGTGTCCCTCCAACCTCCTCGCAGGTGTCTGAGCACGCTGAGTTCTGCTGGATCCTCGGCTGCCTGACCAGCATGCCCCGGCTACGCCACCTACCCCAGTGGAAGGTTAGGACCCCCTGCTGCACACACACACATGTTTGCATGGGTATCTTTGTGGGGACCCCACAAGGAGCAATTGGTCCCCACAACGTAGTATATGTCAGGAAAATGGTCCCCACAAAGTATTGCACACACACACACACACACACACACACACACACACACACACACACACACACACACACACACACACACACAGAGCTCAGTGTGAAAAGCAGGTAAATCAGTTTTGAAATGTTCAGATTTAAATTCTTACATGTTTTTTAGTTGTATTAATAACACAGAAACACCTTTTATGTTTCTTTTTTAAAAAGATTCCCATAGAAATTTTGTATGTTTCCATATTTTGCTCACTTTAAAAAACATACATTTTATGTGTATTTTTTTTCCATCCCATTTATAAAAATTAAAACAATCGTAAGATACCAGATGAGTGGTCTGTTAAGAACAATGGAGCTCATAAAACAATGAGCTGTTTTATTCTGGCTCATCATCAGCCTCTGTCCCAACATCTAAAATTTAAAAAAATTAAAAATTAAAAAACAACTTGGCATTTTTTACAGACCACATAGTGGTGTGAAAAATGTAGCTAAAAGTAGAAACTCAATAAAATTTATTATAGTGTTATTTAATAGTCAGCCTTTGAAAGGCAAACACAATATTTAGCCTTTTAGCAGCAATAAAGTCGGCTTGAAAACGCCCAACTCCCTCCACTTTCAGACTCAACATTTCACCTCGCTAGCACCTGAAGCTGTTAAATATAAACGTAGGTTACCAGAGCCACAAGCTTTTATAAGTCAGCAGTAGTTATACGTTTATTTGTAGCTGTTTTAAAAAAAAAAACTAAAAAAGAAAAAGAAAGTTCTTGACTATGACTTTTAGACTGAAAATGCTACAACAGAAATGACTTTACATCACAAACCCACAATAAGTTGCATAGTTTGTCTTTTTTTTATGACAGGACGTAAGAAGAACCCTCCACCAGGCAAGCTGTTATTTGTATCTAAATATAGTTTTATAACTTCAGATGCATATTTTGCGTCTGCAGTGGGATCTCCCTCCAGATCCAGGTCTTGGCTTGTGGCTGCCCCTTTTTTTAATTTCCTGTTTTCCCTCCTGTCTGTTGTCTGCTTTATTCTGGCGTTGTTGTTTTTGTAATCATAACTGCAGTCACGTCCCAGACCTCGTATATCCCTAAAGCAGCCGCTGCCTCCCTGCACCTCTTGCTAGATGACTTAATGCAGATGACTAGGCGTTGATGAGTCGTTAAAAGTGAAAATGGCTCTTTGTGGATTGGAAGAGGTGAAAGAAAACCCACTTGCTTTCTCACCGTATTTTTTTCCCCCCTTCTCTCTCTCAAACTGTGATGAAGATGAAGAGCAAGCAGAAGAACGAGGGCAGCGTTGGGCTCTACATCTACCCCGTCCTGCAGGCCGCTGACATCCTGCTCTACAAGTGAGATTTGCCTTCTCGTCAGATTCTCTGTTGGTCACTTTAGCGCCAGGGTTTCACTGCACATGTGTCAGATTGTCCGTGATTCTGCTATTTACTACGGAACAGGATTAGTGCCGCTGGAAACAAAATAATAATTCTGATGTTTGTTTTTTTTATCTCATAATTCTGACTTTAATCCCAGAATTCAGTTTTTTTTTTTCATGGAATTCTAAGATAAAAAGTCAGAAATATGAGGGGAAAAAGTAAAAATTCTAGAAAAATGCCAGAATGACTTACTTTAATCTTCTCACTGTAATCTCAAAATTCTGCTATTTCTCAGAAATCTGAGTCGAATCTCAGAACTGACTTTTGTATCTCTGAATTATAAGATTAAAGTTAGAATTGTAGAAAAACATCCGAATGACTTAATTTAATCTCAGAGTTCTGACTGTAATCTGAGAATTCTGCTTCTTCCCAAGATTCTGACTTTTTCACTGGATTCTAAGATTAAAGTCAGAATTATGAGGAAAAACAGTCAGAGTTCTAGAAAAGCATCAGAATGACTTACTTTAATCTCAGAATTGACATTTTTGTCTCAGAATTCTAAGATTAAAGTCTAAAGTTCTGTGAAAAAGTCTGAATTCTGAGACTAAATCCTCTAACGTAATTTACAGTTTATATACTGAAAAATTATCATCCACCATCAGTTAAACCTGAGCATTCACTTCTGTTAAAAAGTGCATTTTAAAATCCATTAATTGATTGATTTTTTTCAGTGTTCTTGCTCACACAGTATGAAGTCGTACCATCCACTTAGCAGCCTTAGTTGCTGAAAGCAGAGTTTGTAAATGTTCTCTTTGCTACAGCGCACACACATCTGCAGCCATCCTGTGCTCAAAGCAGACTTATTCTTCTAATATTTGAAAGCCAAAACATCTGCCTGCGTTTCATCTCCCGTGGGGAAAAATTGCCTAAAAGAAGGACTTAATAGAAAAAGTTTGAATCTCAAAATAGAATCTGTAAAATGACTAAAATGAGAATTTTTAGAAATGCATATTTTTTGTATTTTGTCTCTAAACAAGACTTTTAGCAGCCATCCTAAAATGCATAGGAGTTTGATTTTTTCACTTATACATTAGTTGGTTTTTAATTAAATGTCCCATATGTTCTTATTGGTAATAATTATGCAGCTGAAAGTAATTTAGACCAAAATTCTATGAACAGAATATTTTTGATGTTGGAACGGAGCAACATAAAATCCTGTGAGATGGAGGGAGGCATTCCCAGCAGTATCCATGGAAACGCAGCGTTAATGTTTCCACATAATTCAAACACAGCAGCACTTAAACCGACGTAACGGCCTAGTTCAAACCTCCTTCCTAGAGAAGCAGGAACACTTTGGTGCATGTGGGAAGAATCCAAACCTATAGTAGTAAAGAGTTGTCTTTGACTCAGACGTGTGAGATAAATCTAGATTTATTGCCAATTGACGACATCAAACCTAATATAACTGAGTTAAATGTTATTTATACTCCCAGCAAATTTAAATCTAAAGTTATCTTCAAGAAATTTGTTTCTGACTAGAAATGAAAAGATTAAGGAAGATCATCATCTGATGTAAACAAATTATCTTTGTCTAACAAAATATATATTTTTTCTCAATAATTTATCAGATTCAAATCGTAACTCTATATAATATTATTAACGTTATTATCGGTCAACTGAATCATGCTAGAATGTAAATAATCTTTTATAGGTTTTCACCATTAAGTTAGACTCGGCCCTTCTTTTCAAATCAATGGGCGTTTTGTATGGGGGACACTCAGGGCTAACTCATACACCGTCTGGCCTTTGGACGCCCAAGGATGACCTGGAGGACGTCGCTAGGCAACAGGATGTCTGGGGAAGCAGCAACTTTCAAAACTTTCATGGATTCACCCTCAGGTCCACACACGTCCCCGTCGGAGAGGACCAGGTCCAGCATCTGGAGCTGGCTCAGGATCTCGCCCGGATCTTCAACCTGCATTACGGAGAGCTGTTCCCCGAGCCGCACGCGCTGCTGAGTAAGAGCAACACACACACACACACGCCACACAGAGTAAAGGAGCACATTAGCACTTCATATTTAATCTTTTTATGCATTTAAGAAAAAAAAAAACATAAAACGTTCTGTCCGTTTACAGGATTTGATCGTTTTTCTGAAGGGAAGTTCGTTTCAGTACTTTTTCTTTTCTTTTCTTTTTTTTGTAAATGTATTAGAAAATTAACAACAAATATTTAAACTAGTCTCTTCTGCAGGTCTGCATTTTCTGGGTCTTCTCAAGCAGCCGACCTTTGATGCAACACAGGTTGTTTTGAAACAGGGTGTCTGTGCAAACTTAAACAATACACTTAAATTCATGTATCTAACAGTAAGGCCTTAAAATGTCTTCGATTTATTAAAGAAAGTGGAAGTTGGCCCAATCACAGAGCAGTGATGACTTACTTTAATCTCAGTCGTCCAGGCAAGTGTTGCCTGGACGACGTTCATTTTTGCTTTCTCACCTCTGTTGCCAACCCATACGAGGCTGCTCACATAGATGAAGAGAGCTGTATGCTATGTGAGAAGCACGTAGCTGCTGCCAAGAGTTAAAAAAAAAAACAGATAAATTTCACAATTTCAATTTCCTGAAAAAAAAAATATATATATCATTTAGATATGCATATTTTTTTAAAGATTTCTGTCATGACTTACATTTTATTCCTAATAGTTTTAACTTAATTCTTAAATTTGAGTTGGTGAAGAAAACGTCCTCTACTCCATAAATAAAAAATGAGGTGCTGACGATTAATATTGCTACATATTGTGTCTTTGTTTGCTGCTACCAATTTATTCTCTCCCTGTGGATTTTATTTGTGCTGAAGGATTTCCCGGCAGATTTCTGCTCTCATAGGAAAACATTTTTCTCCACGGCTTTTCCCTTTGAAATAATGACATCATCAGTATTTTCCTACATCACTAGGTTTTGTAATTTTAATTTAACATGAATGCCAGTTTTTGATGTGCCGCTCAAGAAAGAGCAGCTTCATAAAACTCATTTCATCGTGATGATATATGGTTTGTTTTTGCAGATTCAGGCAGAAGCAATCATTTAAAAAAATGATTTAAGAAGAGCTTTTTTTTTTTTTTGGCAGATTAAAGTCTAACCAAGCGGTCATATGTTTCATAACACAGCTAATGAGACGAACTTGTGCGTCATATGGCCAAGAAGAAAACGATTTATGCACAAAGCATAAATGTTGAGCTGCTTGAAGTAACGTGTGATTCCAAACTGGAAGTCGCTCGGATTTTAACCATCCGGACTTTAACAGGACGGCTTCCGTCTCTGCGGTTTAAAATAAAGACGAAATTAAAACCAGAACCAAGCATCTCTGAGAGTGATTATTACTATTATGTGAACAATATTTTTGTCTTAATTTCAAATGATCACATCTTTGCACTCGTTACGAACACATGGCCGACATGATCCTCCCTCATTACCACCGTCAGAAAAGCAAAGGACTCGGTGGACGCTTACAGTAAAGACGTCTCTTCTTCCTGTTGCATCAGAATCATTCAGGGGGAATGGATTAGCACATCCAGTACAAAGGTATTCATGCCTTTTTTTTATTTTATTTCTACATACTGCAACAGTTGGGGTTTTATGTGACAAACCAACTCTGTGTAGTGATTGTGAACTGGATTGAAAAGGACAAACGGTTGACTAAATAAATCTAAAATTTCGGTATGAATCTCTTTTCGGCCATCGGAAGCGTTATAAAGCCATGTTGTGCTGCCATGTCAGCTGGGATTTAGTGTTTGAGATGATGTGTGAGTGTCGTTCGTGGAAACCTGAAAGTTTGAATTTGATCTCCTCTGATTTGCTGTGGATCCCACGTAACTTGCTGCAAATTTTAAGTGGGACGTTTTATGGCTCTCTTTCAAAAACACCAAATTTATGACGTTGCACCGATAGATTGACCCCGATTTTCTTCATTTTTGGTAACTGGCCAGTATTTACTTGAGAAATGGCTCTGCAAAAGGTTTGAAAATCTTTTGCAGCTCAGCAACTTTGTTTCATGCAAAAAAAATTATAATTTTTGGACAAAATCTGAATGGGCAGGTCTGACCTTTTAAAGTTCGGTGAACGGACAGTTCTAGTTTGAAGTTCTGCTCTACTTTTACCGAACGATCGATTGATCTGTGATCTGATCAAAGATTGGGGCGTTGCTCTGAAAACAAACACTCCTCAGTTTCCTCCCTCTCCTGTGCTTCGCTCTTCATGATTCTGTTTGTTCTCTAACAGACTTCTAGCCACGTTTTCATTACAGGTCTCCGCAAATCTTTGTCTGTGTTCTGCTGGTGTTGAATCAATTATTTGGAGACAACAGAGTAAAGGGGGCTGCAGCTAAATGTGCATCACGGTGCTCAGATTTGTTTTTATTAAAGAAAAGAAAAGGAAGCTGTCTGCTTTCCAGCCGTGCTCTCCGTTGTGTTGATTCATCACATAAATAACTCTGCCGTTTGTTGTCGTATCGTCTTGAAACACAAACGGTGAAGGGCTGTGAATACTTTTTAAATCACTGGTGGATCTCGTCCTCGTTCTGCATCGGCAAACAAGTTAAGACTTTCCCTTTGAAATCAAACCAAAGCCTCAAAGGCCTTTTAATCTGCTGGAGATGAAGACGTCTCCGGCGTGATAAACAGGACACATGTGGACATATGGAGCTGGCAAGATGGCGGCAGGGATGCCTGTTGATGGATGACAAAGGAAAGGAAACCCCGGCTCCATCGTCTGCTCATCACTTCACGCCGGGATGCGTCTGCCTTACATCAGGACACGTCTGCATCAACACGCCCACGCCAGACGGCCATATTGGGACGGCGTTGCTGCGTCTTTTCACCGTCTCTGGGAGGGGCTGGTTTCATCTGCAGCAAAGCTGCTTAAGAAAAAAAATAACGTAGAAACACTCAGTGGAAAAAGTTGTGAAAATAATCAGAGATACCCGGATGAAAATTTGTGTAAATACATTTCTTAAATGTGTCTTTGTTGCTAAAAGGCTTAATATTGATTTTTTTTTTTGAAATCCTTTTTTTGTGTAGTCAAAAGGTCAGTATTATGTAAAATCTACATTTTTGAGCTTTACATCATGCTGTAAATTAATTCCCTCATCGTAAACATGCCTGGAGTGTTGCATTGATTCTTTCATGCATGTTTGAGAAATGGGACAACAAATGGGAATGATTTTCAAGAGGCGTATTTGTGTTTGTGGGGCCATAATTGCTGTGACACCCAATTATGTAATAAAGATGTAATAAATAGTTCTTGTCGTATTTATTATCACAATAATATAGCAAAATGTCGTGATAAAACTCATTCTGACACCTGCTTTCCCTTCCCGTATTTAAAGACTAAAGTGTTTGCGTCTCATTGAGCCGTCGGTTGTTTCACTTTGTTCACACTGTTATTTTGTTTTCCTCCACAGGTTCGACGCGAAAGGTCAAGTCCCTCCGCGACCCCTCCTCCAAAATGTCAAAGTCCGACTCGCAGCCGATGGCCACCATCTCCATCACCGACTCGCCGGACGACATCGCCCTGAAGATCCGCCGCGCCGTCACGGACTTCACCTCCGAGGTCACCTTCGACCCGCAGGCGCGCCCCGGCGTGTCCAACCTGGTGACCATCCATGCCGCCGTGGCCAGGCTCAGCGTGGAGGAGGCGGTGTCGGCAGCCAAGGGGCTGGACACGGGGGCCTACAAGGGGCTGGTGAGCGAGGCGGTGATCCAGAGGCTGGCGCCCATCAGGGAGGAGATCCAGAGGCTGAAGGCGGACCCGGCGCACCTGGAGGCGCTGCTGGCCCTGGGGAGCCGCAGGGCCCGGGAGCTGGCCGCACCCATGCTGGACGAGGTCCGACAGAGAGTGGGCTTCAGCTGAAAGGCGACTCACGCTGGGGAGGACACGGTTAGTTAAGCTGCTGGGGTCAAAGATGCAGGATGTTAGTTTAAAAAAAAAAACCTAATGTGTTTGACATATTGGTTAAAACTGTCACCATGTCGTGACGTTATGAGATGGATAATCTGTGAAAAGATCGATCTCCTGATCGCCCTTAGCTACTGCTGCCAACTGAAGAAATGAACCAAAAACAGCCAATCAGAGCCAGGAGGCGGGCCTTAGCGCTGTCAGTCAGCGCTGCTAAACTTGCTAACGGCGGACAAACGGCTGACCATTACAGGAAAACTGTTTATCTGCCATCAATTGGCAGGAGTTCTAACTAGCTTAGCATTCACAAGCTAGTTAGGCTGTGCTATCAGGAAGAAGCAGAAAAGAAGAGAGGAAGGATGATTGGACACGGAGGGTGATTGACAGCGCTAAGATCCGCCTCCTGCCTCTGATTGGTTGTTTCTTGTTAGCTGGAAGAAGACAGAGGTGCTTGTTTTTTTTTTTTTTTTTTTCGATTTTCTCCCACCCAAATGTCACAACATGGTGACAGTTTCTATATGTAGAAATATATTTTCTTTTATAAAAGTTACATACTGCAGCTTTAATAAGTGGACTTTTTTAATGAGAAGACGTGTTGCAGTGATTGTTCTTCTGCTGAGATGTTGTTCTTGGCTATGGATCAGAGTTTGTCACATCAAACACTGAACTAATTTATTTAGCTCCCAGTCCTCAATACAATACAATACAATACAATACGATACGATACAATACGATACAACACAATACAGGCTGATTTTCATGTTCCCAACTGTGTGTTTTTTTTATTTTTGTCATATTTCATGTGCTGCCAAAACATTCAAATCTTCTGCAAACTGAACAATAAAATTTCACCTCTCTTAGAGAGTCTCCAGGTTTTATTGTGAATTGTTCAAAAGAAACCGAGCGGCATCGGTTTCACTTGAGCAGACGAACACAGTCGGGATGATTATGTTGGTTCTGGTTTCTCTCTTTTCTTTTTTTGTTCCAGAAGAAGCTGGACCTAAAAACAAAAACTGAAGATAGCTTTGCTTTTTTCCTTTTGTTTTTTTCTGCTTTCCTTTTTGTTTCAGAAATCAAGACTACAGTCATGGTGACATAATCTACTTTAATTCTGTCTTTTTATTTTAACTGTAAATTTTTTATATGTTAGAAAACTGAAGATTACTTATGGCAACATGATCTACTTTAGTGTGTCTGATGCTTTCCTTTTCCCAAAATCTGAAGATCAGACACAACTTATTGTGACAGAATCTACTTTATGGTGCTTAATGCTTTACTTGTTTTTTTATTGCTTCAAAACTGAGTATTATAGTTTGAAGCAAACTGTAATAAGATGCTTACTGCTTTACTTCATTTTAATTTAATTTATTATTATTATTTTTCTAAAACAGAAGGTTATATTTAAGGTGACAGAATGTACATAGTTTTAAGGTGTTTGGTGGTTTTCTTTTTTATTATTATTATTTTTTTCAACACTGAAGGTTAAAGTTATGGTGACAGAATCTACTTTAAAGTACTTGATGTTTCCCTTCCTTTTATTTTTAAATCTTTTTTAATCTAAAACTGAAGATTTCATTATGGTGTCAGTATCTACTTTAGGGTGTTTAATGCTCTCCTTTTTTATTGTTATTTTTTTTTTAACTTCAAAACTGAATATTATAGTTGTGGTGACATAATCTACTTTACAGTACTTAATGCTTTCCTTTCTTGTTTCTTGTTTTTAATTTAATATTTTTGTTATTTTTCCAAAACTGAAGTTTACACTTAAAATTACAGAATCTCCTTTAAGTTGCTTAATGTTTTCCCTTTTTTTTTTAATTTTCAAAACTGAAGAGTATACATGTGATGACATTATCTCCTTTAAAGAGTTTGATTGTTCCCTTTCTCTTCTTTATTTTATTTTTTTTAAACTAAACCCTGGAGTCAGGATCTGCTTTGACGTTTGATGCTTTGGTTGCTCATCTTTGCGTCTGGACGTTGACGCTCTGCTGTGTGTGTTGTTGCCGTGTTGGCCTGAAACAAGCGGATGTGTTTGGCTAACTCCACGGTAATGAACTCCGTGTGCAGATTGGCACCCTTTACCCAAAAAAAAGCCTTCGTGCAAATGAATTTTTCATTCCAGTTGTGTGATCTCACTCTGAACAGTTTAGAAAAGCCCAGCCATTAGTTCGACTAATTTTGTGGAGCAAAAAAAAGAAAAGAAAAGAAAGAAAATGAAAAAGTCCAAAGTTAAATAATTGATTTGTTTTCTACAAAAGTGCTTAAGTTTGGAAGCTGCCAGAGCCGGGGAAATAAATTCAGGAGCGGGATCTCGTTATAGCGAGATATAAAACTTCATTCCTGACGGATTTCGACTTCATAGGCATACAGGGACTCCCTCTGACTCTCCGTGTTCTCACTCTGTTCCTCTAGAAGACATTCAGACATCCCGCGAGGTGTTGCCGTTTTACTGTTACGATCTCTCTCTCGTTTAACCGGCAACATATTTCTGTTTTAATGAGGTATAAATCTTGTTATAACGAGTCTTGTATCTCGCCTTAAAACGAGGAAACGTTCTCATTTTTAACAAGGTTTGTATCTCTCTTTTAGCTTTCCACTAAATCAAGGTGTCACAGTTAGTTGGATCTCCGCGGTTTGTACTTTGTTCAGCCTCCATTTGGCAACACAACAGCACATATTCTTCTCCTGTAAGGTTTTACAAGGCTGGAGCATGCTCCACAGTGTTTTCTTTTATTTTTTTAAAACGGGGTTTAGGTCTAATGGCTGGAGCCATTTAATAAGGCTAAGGTTAAAGCTTCATCGCTGATGAAGCATTTCTGCTGTTTTGACCTTTTTGGGTCAATATCCGACTGGATTTCCCCGTTTACAGACAGAAGCCACCAGATTTCTAAGTATTTATTTCACAGAACTCATGATTTCATGAACAAGGTTCGAGTTGGTCTTTGTTGGACAGAGACACGCACAGCATCATAGAACCTCTACTGTACTTTATAGTGATTAAAAGTGTTTTCCTGGAATTTCACCATTTGTTTATATGACAGATACACTCTGTTCTTACCAAATTGCAGAGTTCAAGTTTTGAAGTAGTTGTACATTTTCGTGAACTTCCAGTTCCAGTTGGCGTAACCATTAAGGCCAGATAAATGAGTCCTTGTCCAACATTGATCATCAACTTTTCTTTTTTTTTTGTCATTTAAATTACTGCTCTGTCTTCTATACTTACCAGAAATTGCTTGTTCTTTTGTCTTTCCTATTTAAAGGCACAATATTGTGTAAAATTGGCTGTTTTTGAACTTTAAATCGTGTTATAATGTTATTCCCTCATCAACAGCAGACCTGGAGTGTTACCCTGATTCTTTCATGCATGTTTGAGAAATCCTTCAAACTCCATGGCAACCATTCAGCTGTGCAAAACATCTGGGTGGACTTAGCCCCACCTTCAAGGACGAAGATCCTCCTTGAAGCTGCAGTTTCCAAGCTTCCACCCAACAGAACAGCCCTCCCCTGGAGCCGCCCTACTCAGCTCCTTCAGACTAGCCAGCAGCAATTAGCAAACACCTGGTGGAGCTGAGCATCTGCTGAGCTCTTTGTAGGAGCTACTTCTCAATGGAACAATGGTGAAATGTTGTTAAAGAGTTAATAGAGGAGCCATGTTGTGGTGACTTCCTGAAGGCGGAGTTTCATAAAGAGCAGGAGCTTCTTAAAGAGACAGAGGCCCAATTTCAAGGCGTTAAATTCCGATGTGAAATTTCCTTTAAGTGATATTTGATATTTATAGCATTTTTTTCTAACAAGTGAAGTTAACATAGACATCTAGGATTATCAATTTAAAGTGTAAAATACTAAAGTATTCATTACATTTTTATAAGCACAAATGACCCAAATAATGTATTTGTAAACATGTAAATGAAATATACTTGCATATAAGGTTGTATTTCTTTTAATATGACAATTCTGCAATAATATGTCTTTACTTAAAGGCTTTGTTACATCACAGAGGTACTGCAAAGCATGTGCTGTGTCCACCTCTACCAATCCAAACCTAAAACTCATGAGAAAACAGAATTGCTACAGTTTGTCATGGTTACAGAAAAACCTCATCAACAGTCCAGTGTAAAAATAATGGGATCTAAAGTTTATAGACATAAAGTGATATATATATATATATATAGAGAGAGCGAGAGAGAGAGAGAGAGAGAGAGAGAGGTAAATGTCTTTAATGTTGAACAGGATGAAAAATACACATTGAATTAATCAGGACACGAAAAGTGTATTTTAAATAAAAAATGCCGAGTCCAAATGTGAGCTGCTCATTCACAAACACGTGTCCAGTTACCTCTAATTTAATATGACAGGCTGTGTTTGAAAATGTGTGCAACAAAGAGCCAACTTTGTACATAATAAAACATATAAAAATATATTTTCTTTTCATTGTGTCCTTTAGTTTTTTATTGTTACTTCCACATCACCATCTTCATCTTTTAGTTCCACTATTGCTCCCCCCCCCCTCTTTCTTCTCCCTTTGAACTCCAAATCTTAAAAGATAAATTCCTCATTTTGTAGCAGATTAATTTAGATTACACTCCCTCTGGTTCCTCCTCCCATTCATCATCCCTTCATTTTTCCCATTCCCTCCTTTACGGTCCACGTCCTCCTGCTGCGATTTCTTCTTGAATACACTCATCTATGTAGTCCAAAAATCTTGGTCATGAGTTAGACCACATTTTAGTTACGTTTTTTTTTTCCATCCACGTATTTGAAAACCCATCAGATATATATATATATATATGTATATATATATAACAGTAGATAAATTCAGACAGGCTGAGTCGTTTTACGCAGTTTACACTTTTAAAAAATATTGGTATAATAAATTTGCCGTTTAAATTAACATTGCACGGAAACATATACAGTGCTGCGAAATAAAAATTAATAATAAGGGAGACCTTTTACTGCTGTTGGTTTTAGGAGGAGCTCCTGCTGTGAGCAGAAAGGAAACTCGAATGCAGCTTGAAAATGACGCCCTTTTCCTTCTTTTTTTACTCACGTCGAGAGTCGCTGCGCCATTAATGCGTCACGGTAAGGTTATTTAGGATGCAAACGTGTTTGCTTTCGGTTTACACATGAAGCCATGCTGGGCTACAAGATATTAATAGGAGGAAAGTCCAGACTTGAATTTATTGGCTTCTCTTTTTTTGTCAATGTGCTCCAAAACCCCCCCCCCCTACACTTGACATGGGGATGGATGGGTTTAGCATTTGAATAACACTTCTGTTCAACTTTAACCATTTGGAGCCGAAGTTCCCTGAGAATTTAATTTTCTGAGCCTTTTTATGGCGGTATATTTGGTGCAAAAGCAATTTACCTGTGAAGTTGAACTCGCATGCATTTACATTTTATTTCTTCACAAACAAATGTAGGAAAATTTACTATAATTAACACTGATGTCTACGCTTTTGACGGTAGTTTGGAAAAAAAAAGGATGAACATGTCCAGAAATTCAGGCCAGAAAGAGGGAGCAACGTTTAGGAGAGCTAAGCTAACGTTAGTGAGCTGTTAACATAGCTAGCTAGCTACTAGCAACATGGAGTGAAACTAGCCCACTGGTTTTGAAGAGCAGTTGTTTCCACCATTGCCTGAGACCCCAAGTATAAACAACAACCAGACTTATTTCTGAACTCCATTAATNGGGGCCATAATTGCTGTGACACCCAATTATGTAATAAAGATGTAATAAATAGTTCTTGTCGTATTTATTATCACAATAATATAGCAAAATGTCGTGATAAAACTCATTCTGACACCTGCTTTCCCTTCCCGTATTTAAAGACTAAAGTGTTTGCGTCTCATTGAGCCGTCGGTTGTTTCACTTTGTTCACACTGTTATTTTGTTTTCCTCCACAGGTTCGACGCGAAAGGTCAAGTCCCTCCGCGACCCCTCCTCCAAAATGTCAAAGTCCGACTCGCAGCCGATGGCCACCATCTCCATCACCGACTCGCCGGACGACATCGCCCTGAAGATCCGCCGCGCCGTCACGGACTTCACCTCCGAGGTCACCTTCGACCCGCAGGCGCGCCCCGGCGTGTCCAACCTGGTGACCATCCATGCCGCCGTGGCCAGGCTCAGCGTGGAGGAGGCGGTGTCGGCAGCCAAGGGGCTGGACACGGGGGCCTACAAGGGGCTGGTGAGCGAGGCGGTGATCCAGAGGCTGGCGCCCATCAGGGAGGAGATCCAGAGGCTGAAGGCGGACCCGGCGCACCTGGAGGCGCTGCTGGCCCTGGGGAGCCGCAGGGCCCGGGAGCTGGCCGCACCCATGCTGGACGAGGTCCGACAGAGAGTGGGCTTCAGCTGAAAGGCGACTCACGCTGGGGAGGACACGGTTAGTTAAGCTGCTGGGGTCAAAGATGCAGGATGTTAGTTTAAAAAAAAAAACCTAATGTGTTTGACATATTGGTTAAAACTGTCACCATGTCGTGACGTTATGAGATGGATAATCTGTGAAAAGATCGATCTCCTGATCGCCCTTAGCTACTGCTGCCAACTGAAGAAATGAACCAAAAACAGCCAATCAGAGCCAGGAGGCGGGCCTTAGCGCTGTCAGTCAGCGCTGCTAAACTTGCTAACGGCGGACAAACGGCTGACCATTACAGGAAAACTGTTTATCTGCCATCAATTGGCAGGAGTTCTAACTAGCTTAGCATTCACAAGCTAGTTAGGCTGTGCTATCAGGAAGAAGCAGAAAAGAAGAGAGGAAGGATGATTGGACACGGAGGGTGATTGACAGCGCTAAGATCCGCCTCCTGCCTCTGATTGGTTGTTTCTTGTTAGCTGGAAGAAGACAGAGGTGCTTGTTTTTTTTTTTTTTTTTTCAGATTGTCTCACACCAAACTGTCACAACATGGTGACAGTTTCTATATGTAGAAATATATTTTCTTTTATAAAAGTTACATACTGCAGCTTTAATAAGTGGACTTTTTTAATGAGAAGACGTGTTGCAGTGATTGTTCTTCTGCTGAGATGTTGTTCTTGGCTATGGATCAGAGTTTGTCACATCAAACACTGAACTAATTTATTTAGCTCCCAGTCCTCAATACAATACAATACAATACAATACGATACGATACAATACGATACAACACAATACAGGCTGATTTTCATGTTCCCAACTGTGTGTTTTTTTTATTTTTGTCATATTTCATGTGCTGCCAAAACATTCAAATCTTCTGCAAACTGAACAATAAAATTTCACCTCTCTTAGAGAGTCTCCAGGTTTTATTGTGAATTGTTCAAAAGAAACCGAGCGGCATCGGTTTCACTTGAGCAGACGAACACAGTCGGGAGGATTATGTTGTTTCTGGTTTCTCTCTTTTCTTTTTTTGTTCCAGAAGAAGCTGGACCTAAAAACAAAAACTGAAGATAGCTTTGCTTTTTTCCTTTTGTTTTTTTCTGCTTTCCTTTTTGTTTCAGAAATCAAGACTACAGTCATGGTGACATAATCTACTTTAATTCTGTCTTTTTATTTTAACTGTAAATTTTTTATATGTTAGAAAACTGAAGATTACTTATGGCAACATGATCTACTTTAGTGTGTCTGATGCTTTCCTTTTCCCAAAATCTGAAGATCAGACACAACTTATTGTGACAGAATCTACTTTATGGTGCTTAATGCTTTACTTGTTTTTTTATTGCTTCAAAACTGAGTATTATAGTTTGAAGCAAACTGTAATAAGATGCTTACTGCTTTACTTCATTTTAATTTAATTTATTATTATTTTTCTAAAACAGAAGGTTATATTTAAGGTGACAGAATGTACATAGTTTTAAGGTGTTTGGTGGTTTTCTTTTTTATTATTATTATTTTTTTCAACACTGAAGGTTAAAGTTATGGTGACAGAATCTACTTTAAAGTACTTGATGTTTCCCTTCCTTTTATTTTTAAATCTTTTTTAATCTAAAACTGAAGATTTCATTATGGTGTCAGTATCTACTTTAGGGTGTTTAATGCTCTCCTTTTTTATTGTTATTTTTTTTTTAACTTCAAAACTGAATATTATAGTTGTGGTGACATAATCTACTTTACAGTACTTAATGCTTTCCTTTCTTGTTTCTTGTTTTTAATTTAATATTTTTGTTATTTTTCCAAAACTGAAGTTTACACTTAAAATTACAGAATCTCCTTTAAGTTGCTTAATGTTTTCCCTTTTTTTTTTAATTTTCAAAACTGAAGAGTATACATGTGATGACATTATCTCCTTTAAAGAGTTTGATTGTTCCCTTTCTCTTCTTTATTTTATTTTTTTTAAACTAAACCCTGGAGTCAGGATCTGCTTTGACGTTTGATGCTTTGGTTGCTCATCTTTGCGTCTGGACGTTGACGCTCTGCTGTGTGTGTTGTTGCCGTGTTGGCCTGAAACAAGCGGATGTGTTTGGCTAACTCCACGGTAATGAACTCCGTGTGCAGATTGGCACCCTTTACCCAAAAAAAAGCCTTCGTGCAAATGAATTTTTCATTCCAGTTGTGTGATCTCACTCTGAACAGTTTAGAAAAGCCCAGCCATTAGTTCGACTAATTTTGTGGAGCAAAAAAAAGAAAAGAAAAGAAAGAAAATGAAAAAGTCCAAAGTTAAATAATTGATTTGTTTTCTACAAAAGTGCTTAAGTTTGGAAGCTGCCAGAGCCGGGGAAATAAATTCAGGAGCGGGATCTCGTTATAGCGAGATATAAAACTTCATTCCTGACGGATTTCGACTTCATAGGCATACAGGGACTCCCTCTGACTCTCCGTGTTCTCACTCTGTTCCTCTAGAAGACATTCAGACATCCCGCGAGGTGTTGCCGTTTTACTGTTACGATCTCTCTCTCGTTTAACCGGCAACATATTTCTGTTTTAATGAGGTATAAATCTTGTTATAACGAGTCTTGTATCTCGCCTTAAAACGAGGAAACGTTCTCATTTTTAACAAGGTTTGTATCTCTCTTTTAGCTTTCCACTAAATCAAGGTGTCACAGTTAGTTGGATCTCCGCGGTTTGTACTTTGTTCAGCCTCCATTTGGCAACACAACAGCACATATTCTTCTCCTGTAAGGTTTTACAAGGCTGGAGCATGCTCCACAGTGTTTTCTTTTATTTTTTTAAAACGGGGTTTAGGTCTAATGGCTGGAGCCATTTAATAAGGCTAAGGTTAAAGCTTCATCGCTGATGAAGCATTTCTGCTGTTTTGACCTTTTTGGGTCAATATCCGACTGGATTTCCCCGTTTACAGACAGAAGCCACCAGATTTCTAAGTATTTATTTCACAGAACTCATGATTTCATGAACAAGGTTCGAGTTGGTCTTTGTTGGACAGAGACACGCACAGCATCATAGAACCTCTACTGTACTTTATAGTGATTAAAAGTGTTTTCCTGGAATTTCACCATTTGTTTATATGACAGATACACTCTGTTCTTACCAAATTGCAGAGTTCAAGTTTTGAAGTAGTTGTACATTTTCGTGAACTTCCAGTTCCAGTTGGCGTAACCATTAAGGCCAGATAAATGAGTCCTTGTCCAACATTGATCATCAACTTTTCTTTTTTTTTTGTCATTTAAATTACTGCTCTGTCTTCTATACTTACCAGAAATTGCTTGTTCTTTTGTCTTTCCTATTTAAAGGCACAATATTGTGTAAAATTGGCTGTTTTTGAACTTTAAATCGTGTTATAATGTTATTCCCTCATCAACAGCAGACCTGGAGTGTTACCCTGATTCTTTCATGCATGTTTGAGAAATCCTTCAAACTCCATGGCAACCATTCAGCTGTGCAAAACATCTGGGTGGACTTAGCCCCACCTTCAAGGACGAAGATCCTCCTTGAAGCTGCAGTTTCCAAGCTTCCACCCAACAGAACAGCCCTCCCCTGGAGCCGCCCTACTCAGCTCCTTCAGACTAGCCAGCAGCAATTAGCAAACACCTGGTGGAGCTGAGCATCTGCTGAGCTCTTTGTAGGAGCTACTTCTCAATGGAACAATGGTGAAATGTTGTTAAAGAGTTAATAGAGGAGCCATGTTGTGGTGACTTCCTGAAGGCGGAGTTTCATAAAGAGCAGGAGCTTCTTAAAGAGACAGAGGCCCAATTTCAAGGCGTTAAATTCCGATGTGAAATTTCCTTTAAGTGATATTTGATATTTATAGCATTTTTTTCTAACAAGTGAAGTTAACATAGACATCTAGGATTATCAATTTAAAGTGTAAAATACTAAAGTATTCATTACATTTTTATAAGCACAAATGACCCAAATAATGTATTTGTAAACATGTAAATGAAATATACTTGCATATAAGGTTGTATTTCTTTTAATATGACAATTCTGCAATAATATGTCTTTACTTAAAGGCTTTGTTACATCACAGAGGTACTGCAAAGCATGTGCTGTGTCCACCTCTACCAATCCAAACCTAAAACTCATGAGAAAACAGAATTGCTACAGTTTGTCATGGTTACAGAAAAACCTCATCAACAGTCCAGTGTAAAAATAATGGGATCTAAAGTTTATAGACATAAAGTGATATATATATATATATATAGAGAGAGCGAGAGAGAGAGAGAGAGAGAGAGAGAGGTAAATGTCTTTAATGTTGAACAGGATGAAAAATACACATTGAATTAATCAGGACACGAAAAGTGTATTTTAAATAAAAAATGCCGAGTCCAAATGTGAGCTGCTCATTCACAAACACGTGTCCAGTTACCTCTAATTTAATATGACAGGCTGTGTTTGAAAATGTGTGCAACAAAGAGCCAACTTTGTACATAATAAAACATATAAAAATATATTTTCTTTTCATTGTGTCCTTTAGTTTTTTATTGTTACTTCCACATCACCCTCTGCATCTTTTAGTTCCCCTATTCCCCCCCCCCCCCTCTTTCTTCTCCCTTTGAACTCCAAATCTTAAAAGATAAATTCCTCATTTTGTAGCAGATTAATTTAGATTACACTCCCTCTGGTTCCTCCTCCCATTCATCATCCCTTCATTTTTCCCATTCCCTCCTTTACGGTCCACGTCCTCCTGCTGCGATTTCTTCTTGAATACACTCATCTATGTAGTCCAAAAATCTTGGTCATGAGTTAGACCACATTTTAGTTACGTTTTTTTTTTCCATCCACGTATTTGAAAACCCATCAGATATATATATATATATATGTATATATATATAACAGTAGATAAATTCAGACAGGCTGAGTCGTTTTACGCAGTTTACACTTTTAAAAAATATTGGTATAATAAATTTGCCGTTTAAATTAACATTGCACGGAAACATATACAGTGCTGCGAAATAAAAATTAATAATAAGGGAGACCTTTTACTGCTGTTGGTTTTAGGAGGAGCTCCTGCTGTGAGCAGAAAGGAAACTCGAATGCAGCTTGAAAATGACGCCCTTTTCCTTCTTTTTTTACTCACGTCGAGAGTCGCTGCGCCATTAATGCGTCACGGTAAGGTTATTTAGGATGCAAACGTGTTTGCTTTCGGTTTACACATGAAGCCATGCTGGGCTACAAGATATTAATAGGAGGAAAGTCCAGACTTGAATTTATTGGCTTCTCTTTTTTTTTTAATGTGCTCCAAAACCCCCCCCCCCTACACTTGACATGGGGATGGATGGGTTTAGCATTTGAATAACACTTCTGTTCAACTTTAACCATTTGGAGCCGAAGTTCCCTGAGAATTTAATTTTCTGAGCCTTTTTATGGCGGTATATTTGGTGCAAAAGCAATTTACCTGTGAAGTTGAACTCGCATGCATTTACATTTTATTTCTTCACAAACAAATGTAGGAAAATTTACTATAATTAACACTGATGTCTACGCTTTTGACGGTAGTTTGGAAAAAAAAAGGATGAACATGTCCAGAAATTCAGGCCAGAAAGAGGGAGCAACGTTTAGGAGAGCTAAGCTAACGTTAGTGAGCTGTTAACATAGCTAGCTAGCTACTAGCAACATGGAGTGAAACTAGCCCACTGGTTTTGAAGAGCAGTTGTTTCCACCATTGCCTGAGACCCCAAGTATAAACAACAACCAGACTTATTTCTGAACTCCATTAAT
>NW_015116480.1:43878-54737 GCF_001443285.1 Poecilia latipinna | reverse complement strand
AAAAAAAAATGGAGATGACAGTTAAGAAAGTATACAATATGAGCAATGCTTACATTTTTGTGAATTTAAGGTTATACTGGTATTATATTAAAGATATTAAAGTGCTAAAAAGCTACTTAAGACTTGTGAAGTTATTAGCAAGGAAATATTAAGCTTTGCTGTATGTGTATTCCATTTTTAGTTATTTTGTACTATATTATATGTTTTATACACTGAAGAGTGTGGCCAGAGCAAACCAGGGAGGAGAGAAGATCATCTGAGTTTGCCTAACATTTATGATTAATGCTTTAGGGTTAGCACAACTATATTTTTAGTTAGCATTCCCCACCACTGCCCAAATGTAATCCATCCTGAAACAAACACAACACAGTGAAGTCAAGAAATTATTGTTGTCCTGGCAACTGCTAAGCCTACACTCATCCACAGAACTGACAGAGAGGCATAATTGATTTTTCCACTTTTACACTGTTTTAGAGTCCATGGAAGGCTTGTTTTACACCACAGTATCAGACACATCGAAATTTACACATCTGTCATCATGGAAGTGATTGAAATACTTGATCTAATATTTGGGTCAGCAAGCAGGTTATTTTGGTTATACAGTGTATGTATGCAGGAGTTCTTTCCTACACATAGACATAATGTACCTGATGTGAGCAGAAGTGCCAGGGCTCTGAGTCCAACAATGGTTACTTGATGGTCTGCAAGAAACTCCGTTAAGACCTTCAGGATCTGCCTGAAAACAAAATCAGAATGAGAAATCGTGTTAATAGAGCCGCATGATGTTGGTGAAATCATGTAGCGGCAAAATTATTGGTAAAATAGTTTAATATTGGTATCTACTGTGACAAATACACATTTTTCTTAGTTCTCCCTTTTTTAGCTGTTCTTCCAACACTCCCTTAGCATCTTGGGTATTGTAGTCCGAGCAAGACAAACACCAATTCTTACTGGCAAAATGGGAAAGACGAGAGAGCATACTGATCAAGCACGGCAGTAAGTTAGGGAATAGCTTCTTGCCTAAATGTAGACATTTCTACTTTTGAAGCGATAAGAAAAAGGTTAAAACAATTGGGACATTAAGGAACAAGGCTGAACAAGACACTGATCTCAACTAGATATGATGTAAAGTAAGCTCCATGGTAAGAGAAATAAAAATGTCTAAACGGCACGTCTTTATCACAAGTGCAAATAACTGTGGAAGGTGTACTGTGAGAGGAAAATCCCCAACGGCAGATTGCATGTTGGTCGTGTTGTTAAATTAAGCTTGGGCAACTTGAAAACTGACAAAATTTGCGTTATGTGAACTAATTATAAAATTCATAGATGGCTATTCAAATCATGTAAACAAAGGGGAGGAAACCAGGTCAATGGGTTCAATGTCTGAGGAAGGGAAGGGCAACATGTTTGCCCAGAGGGCTGCGATCTGTACAATACTGCATCATAATTATAGCGCCACATGTTGGACATTTGACGACAAACGGAAGAGTGTCATAGTTTGTCATCAGGCAAATTTTGTTTTGCTCACTTCCTGTGTTTTCATGACTGCTAACTTGCACATTTGTGGATGGTTGTCTCCTTTATAAAATATCAATGTAGCTACACTTGAGTGGATTTCATTTCTTTTTATGTTGACGGAAGAGATTAAAGGTTGCTCATAACAAGAGGAGTGGCGTCAACTTTTCTTATTCTTAAAGCATTTTTCTCTCTCAGTGGCAGAGGACAGGGCAGAGCAGGTGCTATACATTGTTAGCTAACAACGACACACAGGTACATAACCTACTTGAATGATTTCATACTATTTGAACATTACTGGTATGTGGCATTTCATTATCTCTTGTCTATGCCTTTTCATACCGACTCATCGATGAAGACAGGACCGTTGATCAAGTATCATGAACCAGCTTTGGCCTTTCTTTGCTCTCCTGCCCACTTTGGATGTTTTTTGTGGTTCAGCCAAAACAAGGCAAATACAGCTAGTTTCAAAAAGATAACTACTACATTTCAGGGGTTTTTTTTCCAAACTGTTGTTGCACCATTCTGTTCAAGTTCTTTCATTTGCACTGAGGAAGTTCCAAATTTGTCAATGTGATATTTCCCCCAAGCAATTTCTCATTTTAGTTATAACAAACTATTGATTTTGATTGGCTGATCCGTACCTAACGAAGGCTCCTCTGCCAGGAACTTTTGTCATTTTGGAAGATACAGACTGAATTGAACTATCAAGAAGCTTTTGACTGTCAAAGAAGCTGGACCTGACCCAGTTACAAGGCCTTCAGTGATCAACCTCTGTGGAATGCAGTTGTGTTGAACAATTCTTTAGACTTTATGATACAATAAGGCTACATACACAGCAGGTATTGAAGCTCAATTCTGATTTTTTGCTGAAAACCATTTTACAACCCCAAAGTGACTCGCGTGCGCAACGGGAGCAGACAGTAACGCCACAAGATCATAACACAAAGGAAGATTAAAAAACAAAAAAAAGGCATGTCTAATAGCAACTGCCTTTTGTGGAGTACTGACTGCAACTTCTGAAGAGAAGTGTGTCTGCATACAACGTTGGAACTAAGAGTGGTGGGATGGTGAAGTGAAGCGCTTTACAGACACAGAATTCTTTCATAATTCTTAGAATTTTTCAGCTGTTGTTTATGTCCGGGTTTATATTAGTTTGTCTGAAATTGTGTTTCTTTGACATTTGCGGAATATCGACAGAGATTTACACACCTGTGTAATGGAAACACAGCTACTGGGTGGGAGAAAATATCTTACTTGCATTAACGGTGCGAGTACACGGCAAACATTCCAGCCCACCAAACACAGGGACTATTGCACACACCGATGTTAAGATTGTGAGTTGAAATATTTTACAGGTCTGTAAAAAGATTTGAATCCCTAACAAATAGGTTTGTCTTCACTTACTGGTGCACTGCCAGTACCTCCCAGTCTCTGCTGGCCTGCAGAGGTCTGCAGAGCTCCTCCAGCGTTTTCGGCCGTATTTCAATGAGCCTGCACAGCAGTGACAAGCCCACCTGAGGTAACAAGAGGTGAAAGAGGAATCATATCAGACAACTTTTTTTTCTCTCTCTAAATGACTAAAGTGGTTTCGGTTTCAGGACCTCTTGGGAAAGGCAGGTGAGTGTGTCACATCTGTGCTTATACTGTCTCACAATCATACTTTCAGTTTGCGTTGTGCTGCATTTCTTAGCCTGCTAAGCAAAGGTACACCTGATGCCATAAATTGGCTGGATCAGACAGAGAAAAGTCGCTTACAGATTAGTCATTTTCTAACAGAGCTCACACCCTTGAAAGCAAGTTTGTAACTTCACATTTCTGTTGCTTTTTACACAAAAAACTGTCCAAACAGAAGCTAAAGGTGAAGCCGTTTGACAGGTCAAGATGCGAAGGGTTACCTCCTGGACTTTTTTGCTGTTTGTATAAGAAGAAAGCACCACTGTGAGGGGAACGTGGACATCTTTGTCTTCAAAAAGCTCAGCTGCTGCAATAACAAGAACAAGAGCAAAAAAAAACATCAGACCTGACAAGTAAGCTTTAAACACACGACTGCTTCTACTTTCAATGTGACTGGAAAGAGGTCACATTAAAAATAGAATTCAAATTTGAATTCCAAAAAAAGACCAGTGTTACAGCAAGAACAAGTCAAAGGAAGCAGTAATTACTCGGGCAGGATTTTTATTGCAGCTTTTTAACTGTACTTAGCTTTAAGTGTGGGTGAGTAAAACATCACATATTTTAAGAATAAACCTGGAAATGTTAAACATTATAGCGACAGACATACAACACCATCTGACTGAAATGCAGGATTGACAACAATCCTAAGGAATTTTGAATGAGTTTAGCATCTCCATCAGCAGCTATGAGGTGAAGTATTTATAATTTAATGAGGTCATATACACCGTCAGGAACAAGAACGTCTGCACAGTTAGAAACACTAAAATCTGACCTGAATTTGGAATAAGCTTGCTGGAAACATCTTAAAACTTTCCCAAAATGCCATAATCTGATTTGTTGGAAATGTGATCCGAATTGACAGTTCGCAAAATTTGCCTCTCAAATATATTTTCTTCTTGGCATCACATACACTGGTAATCAGCACACTGTGAAAACTCCTGTTTTTACTAAAGGTGGTCGTATTTGCTGATAATCAGCTCATCAGGGAGATGTTAGATTTGCCCCCTGACTGTAAGAGTAAATTGGTTAAGGTATTGCTGTTTTCTAATTCAGATTTTTCTGTGGTTTTTTTATATTGGTAAATGGGCTCTCCTCCCAGGGCAGCAAACTCTTGGGGGAGGCGGGGAGTGTTAAGAAAATGAAAGTGAAAATCCATGCCAGTTGTGTTCCAAACTAGTTTCCTTTGCTTGCTGCATTGACGATAAACAGGAAGTGTGCACCACCTGTAAAGCATTTTCTTAACATCCTGGTTGTTTCTGGTTGATTCCACTATATATTTTTATGTCTATTTAAATATATACATATGTGTGTGTGTGTGTGTGTGTGTGTGTGTGTGTGTGTGTGTGTGTGTATTCAATAGTTGCTTTCTTGCACAGTGATTCTGAGGGAAGTTCAAATTCATTTCAAGTGAACAAAACTTGGGATTCACAGCTTCTAATTTATTGGCAAAAATAGGACGACTGCCATATTTTACAGGTAACTTAGTATGTTTTTTTTACATATATGTTAAAGAATACTGAGATTGATCCTTTATACTGCATAACTATTTGTTTAAACATGGTTTGACAATAATCAAATATTTGTTCCACTTATTTAAAAAAAATGAAGGGTTTTAGGATGCATTAGTGGGGTTTATTGTCATCCTGCCAATAAACCCCACTTCCTGTGATTTTTGTAACAATTGCATAAAGTTTACTACGCACTACATGCAGCAACTAACTGGACTGTAGGTTTTTGCATGGAGTCGTTTTAAAACATAAATGTCCTCAATCTACTGCAGCATGGTTACTTAAAGGTTTTCCTGTTTGCTACCAGCAGTTTGGTGAACATGCAGGGAACAATGGGGGGTTTCCTACCATGTTCCGTTGCCGTCAAGGACCGCAGATCCTGCAGGATTTGGATCAGCGTGGACAGCTGCCTGTCCTCCTGCGGGTTTTTCAGCCGCACCAGCAGCTTCTTCAGCCTTCCTTCCAGCTCTTCTTTGTTAACCATGGTCTTTGAAGAGTTGTTTTCCTGCTGAAGGCTTGACGTGCATTTAGGTCAATCAGTGCACTCTCTCGCAGTGAGAACCGAGAACGTGTTCCGTGAGCCCAAGCTGGCTGTTACAGCAAACTTCCCCGACAGCCACATGTATCATAGCACCATATTATTATGCGTTACCTTGTTTGCGTATTATTACAGTAGCTACAGTAGAGCTACAACTTGTTATAAGGGGGAAGCTGTCAGTGACGAGGAGTTTCGGTCCCAGCGTTGACATCAGCTTCCTCTCATAACTTTCCTTCGCGTGTTCCCCATTTTTCGTCCACGTTCCGGTGTTTCTGTGGGAGACGCCGCTGGTTCCTCTCTGACTGTTCCTGCTTCTCCACGGTCACATCATATGACTCGAGCGAGGAAAAAGAACTTCCCGTTTAGAGAAGAAGAGACTGGAAAAGGACACCGCGCGGTGGCGCAGCACGAGGGCGCAGCTGTCACACCGACACAAGTTTGGAACCAAGTTTGTCTCGTGAGGAATGTTTTGGAACTATGGCAACATCGGCTGATAAGTGACACAACCCTAAAAATAGTCAACCTCTAAAACTTTTTAAATTTGTGTGATACTTTGCTAATTTATAAATACTCAACACTGATTTACGCCGTGTTCCATTGACAGCACTTCCCAATCTGCGTTACTCAAACACAAAGCAAATTCCATGGGTGAAGAACAAGCGTTAGACATGTTTTTATATGTCTGAAAACATTTTTAATACAACATATATTTCGTTAATAATCCGGAATGAAGAGGGAAAACAATTTTTTCAACGTACTCTAACGTCACCGTCAAATGAGTTGGATTTTGTGGCGCAATCACAAGTTTTACGGCAATCAGGATGCGTCTCAGAATCCCAGCGTCACTAAAGACAAAAACTAATAGATCCAAAAACAAAATACAAAACAAAATTGAAAATAACTATTTATGGGTTGTTTTTCATTTTTAGACAACAAATCTTTGTATTTTAGGGAAGAAAATGTGCAAGTACGCAATCATTATTTTGTATTTATTACCTTCTTTGAAATTCGGTGTTAAACAGTTTTTAAACATATTTAGAGATATTTTTTATAACGTTGTATATTAAAAACAACAACAAAAACAAAACAATTGTCAGCCGTGTCTCCTATCTCAAACGTGTTTAATTCTTTGGCGCGCAAATAGAAGTGTTACGGTAGTTGGAATATATGGAATGCTCGAACGCCTGAAAATACTTACATAGTTTTAAAAACTGAGAAAAAATAGCTCAAATTAAACATTTTGACAAAACCTAATAAAGAAAAACTTAATCAAGATATTTTTGCTGTCCTATAACCTATAACTGTAATTAATTATGTAAGACATCTACATCTTTCTGGAAGCTGAACTTCAGGGTTTACCTTATCTAAAACATTCAACCTTTTCAGTGTGAGTTACTGTCAGCATTAACATAAACATTGCATTAAATGACTTTGGGTTGTTTCAGAGCAAAATAAGCATTAATTTTTTATCAAAATAAAAGCATTGCCTGTTCTGTCTGTCTGTGTCTGGAATAAAGATGATGATGATGATGATGATGATGATGATGATGAAAATGTCATCATGGCAACTTTCAACATTCTCATGTATTTATTATCTTGTGTAACTCATAGCCCACCTTGGAACTTGCTTATTGTTTAGAGTTGTAAAGGATTGTTTCTCGAAGCACAAAAAAATCCTAACAGATTTTATTCTCTATATTTTAAATGTTTTTTTGCATATTTGTATTTATTACTTAAACAAGTATTACCCTTTATCTTTTTTCAAAATATAGGTATTTGCATGTAGTCTTGGACGTGGGGGGAAAGACTTGTGAATATCTCACTGAACAATAGTGAATTACTTCATTTTTTTCTCATTTTCTTCACGTTTCATATTCATGTTTTATGGCACTACGGTGATCCCATACATCTGAACATTTAAAAAAAAGAAAACAAAAGAAAAAAACTTTTGTGGAACTGATTAATGAGCACATAAAGTTTGTGCTATAATAAATAAAATACGAAAAAACACGACGTCTTGAAACTAGAACTATGCGTGCAATAAAAAAATCAACTCAGTAATGGAGTCGAAGTCCGTCGGTCTTTGGAAACTACCATCTATAAACCTTGTTGAGTCTCTCTCGCTGAACATCCAGATGAACAGGTTACGACCATGGTTACGACATGACCTGGACTGCCGCCGCCTTCCTGCTGTCCCTTTAATCGGCAATATCATATGATCCAACAGAAAGCTTCCTGTTCGCCGAAGAAGAAATGCTGTGCAGCAGAGCGTTGGAAGTTTTTTAGGAGGTAAGTGGATCCAAGTAATACAATTATAACAAGAAAGCAAAAAATAGATATAAAATAATAACTAAAGCAAAGCAAATCATTTGTCTGAGTCAAAGAAATAGTTTGAGGATTGAAAATTTTATGTTCAACGAATTTGGATCTATTGGATTAGTCTATAAGCACTCTATAAACTAAGATATGCTTAAATGCATTCATTTAAGCAAATCTTCAGAGCAAATAGTTTTCTATTTAATGCGCTTATGAAAACAACCAGCGAAAGAAAATTGATCGAGTCGACGTTTGCGGATGTTGACTTACAGTGTCAGCAAATGTATTTTGGTTTAATGAAACTTGCCGAAAAGCAGCGATGTTCAACTGTGACACAGTCATTGCATTGAGCCTCACGGTGGTTGTAGATAACCACCGTCAGAACTCTTTCGAGTTCTCTTTTTGAACTCGAAAAAGAGACGAGCAACGAGCTTCCAGTGGTCGTGCGTCAATATCTCCGCCATATTGCGAGGGGCATGAAAATCGTAAAACGTAGTTCGGCTTTGATTTTTTTTTTTTTAAATAAAAGTTGTGTAAATAACAGTAAAATAGAATTGCTTCTGTTAAATTCTTTAGACAAGCTAGTTTAGCATTCACTAAATGTGGCTAGCTGTAAACCACAAAAACACTAGAATAAAACATCTTAAATCACAAACTTCCTATCAATAATGAACATTTCTGATTTTTTTTTTAACGTCGTTATTCCCTAAAGAAAAAAAAACACATTTTCAGGGAGAAAGAATGTTATCCTGTATTTGTAATTCAACTGTAATAATGGATTTACGGATAATTGGACTACATATTAAAAACGGCCCCAACTTTAAAACGTGTTTCTTCCTCTTTTTCACTAACATGCCTATGTAGACTGCCTACGTCACGCAAACATGGCTGCCCCGAGCGCTTAGCCGTCTCCTTATCAGATGAGTAAACAAACAAATGTGCCCTGCCAGTTTACTGCCAAAGTGCAGTTTGGGCTTTTTTTTCTTACGACGTTGCGACTGTCGTCGCTGCTGTGACAGAATATTAAGCAGAAATAGCAAACGCTGCCTTATCGCCTGTTGTTAACCAGATAGTAGGTTAAGTTTGACTCTAACTTGGTGCTGTCATGCCCCCCAAAAAGCGCAGGTTGTTTAACTAACTAACTAACTGTAACTAACTAACCCCGGCTTTCTCCTGTGTCCAGCAGCTTCAATGACAGATGAGTAACCGCACAGGTAGCAGGAGGCAGAAAGCTGCAGAGGATGGAGAGCGGAGTCTCATTGGACCTCCGTCCGGACACGCCGGGGAGAGCGTCCGGGATCAAGACGCCTCAACGACCCCGTTTTTCGTCTACTTGCTGGCGTTTTTCTCCGCCCTGGGTGGATTCCTCTTCGGGTATGACACGGGGGTGGTCTCTGGAGCGATGCTGCTCCTGAAGAAGGAGATGCACCTGAGCGCCCTGTGGCAGGAGCTGCTGGTGTCCAGCACCGTCGGAGCCGCGGCGCTCTCCGCCCTCAGCGGGGGCTTCCTGAATGGGTGGCTGGGGCGCAGGATTTGTATCCTCATCGCCAGCTTCATCTTCTGTGGCGGTGGGATTGTTATGGCTGTCGCCCTGAGCAAAGTGGTCCTCCTTGTTGGTCGCATCACAGTGGGTTTGGGCATCGGTGAGTAACTCCAGTTGGTGAAGTGAAGAGTATAAATCAGCGGTGACCCCAAGGGGAAGGCATAGGTCCCCCCCAGATAATCATGTTCATTTCACACAAAGGCATACAGAGTTATCTTCTTCAATCAAGACGTAAATGTAATACCCGATACATAAAGAAATACATATTTTTTATAGAAATTTACATACATTTTTATTTAAATACACATAATCTATTTATTATTTTCTTTTTTTTTAGCTATTCCACCCCAGCAAAATTTTACTTGCAATAGATAATAAAACACATTAGTACATTAAAACCACTTTTTGCTGCAATTAAATTTTGAATTATTTACCAGTTTTTCACACATCAGCAAGAACTTAATAATTTTCAAATAAGTGGATGTTGTTTTTCTTCATACACATCCCAATACAACTTACCTGATGTTGGATTATGAGATTGATATGAAGTACAACGTTTGAAAAATATACTTTAATTTAAAAAAACAAAAACAAGAAAAAGTCTTTGGTGCCTCCAAAAATCAGGGCCCCAGGCTGCTGCCCCTGTAAGCCCTTCCTGAAGTCAGGCCCTGATGTTAAGGACTGACGCTTCCCTGGAACGTCATTCTCCACCTTAGTCTCAAGTCTTTTGCTTGATGCTGCCACTCTTTGCTTTAAGGCAGAGATTACATGTGCAAAATGCAAAAACTGGAGTTATGACTTACAAAAAGTCTCTTATTCCCAACAGGCATTGCTTCTATGACCGTCCCTGTATACATCGCTGAGGTTTCCCCTCCGCACCTGCGAGGCCAGCTGGTCACCATCAACTCTCTCTTCATCACTGGTGGCCAGTTTATTGCCAGTGTGGTGGACGGGGCGTTCAGCTACCTGAGTCACGATGGCTGGAGGTATTTGACCCGAAATGTCACCTTTCCTCTCTGGTAATTTCTGTTCAACAGTGTCCTCCTCCAACTACTTCCCGATCGATCCCAGGTACATGCTGGGTCTGTCCATCCTGCCTGCCGTGCTGCAATTCTTCGGCTTCATCTTCTTGCCGGAGAGCCCCCGCTGGCTCCTGCAGAAAGGCCGGAGTCAGGAGGCACGCCAAGTCCTGGGCCGGATCCGGGGGGGCCAGAACATCGAGGAGGAGTACGACACCATCAGGACCAGCATTGAGGAGGAGGAGAATGAAACGGGATCAGGTCTGAGAGACTCAAGGCTCCCGTAGCTTTTTATGTGGCTCTCTAGACCAGTGTTTTTCAAAATGGTGGCCACCATGGGGAATCAGGGGGCTTCAGAAAGATGAGGGGGAAAAAAATAAAACAACTGAATCTAGTAATAATAATAATAATAATAATAATAATAATAATAATAATAATAATTTTAGATAATAAAAAGACCAAAGGAACTGTCCTCGTACAAATAACCCCTAATAGCTCCTGGCTGACTAAAATAAGGAAGGATGAGGCAGCACTTATGTTAACAAATGTAATAATTATTAAATAGTGAATAAAAGTAAGACAACGCATTCTAAAAGCTGATGTTTCTTTACATATTAGCATTGTCTCTGTGTTGGAAAGGGGTCCCCAGCCAAAAACTAATGCACTTTAGGGGTCCATGCAAGGGCGTAGGAACGAGTCTGTCATTGGGGGGGACGCATATCGGAAACCTGACAGATCAGTAA
>NW_015116480.1:32660-38562 GCF_001443285.1 Poecilia latipinna | reverse complement strand
GGGGACATGTCCCCTCCGTCCCCCCCGCTTCCTACGCCTATGGGTCCATGGCATGGAAAAGGTTAGGAACCTTGCGCTCTAAGCCATTTGTGGCCCTTGACAAGACTTTCTTTGACCTCTGACCCCTAAACATCTGGCAAATAAAATAGAAAACAGTTGATGCTCCAAAAAGTGTGAAAAATGTGGAAATTTTCCATTTTTCTTTTACTAAGGCAAAAGTCCTTTTTATGTTTTGGATATGCACATTTCATAAACATTTTGTTTATTATTGAACTAGTAAAACAAAAACAACAACAACAACAACAAAAAGAAAATTCACAATAAACACATTTTTGGATTTTTAATTTAATGTATTTTGTGACCCCCCCCCACTCCCATCCTCCCTCTGCCAATACTTTAAATGAGCTATTTTCATCACCAAACCATCATTCAATCAGCTGTAAACATGAGGTTGAGTGACAGCGCTAAGCCCCGCCTCCTGGCTCTGATTGGTTGTAAGAAATGATTGTTGACTTTCTTCAGAGGGCATAGCAGCTCGGGGAGGAGGTGGAGGAGATCCATCTTTTCACAAACTATCTGTCTCATATTATACTGTCACGACATGGGGACGGCTTTAACAAATATGTAAAAACAAAAAAAAACTATTTTTCATAAAAGTTACATACTGCAGCTTTAACGTCACGTTGGAAACTCTAACTCTTGGTTTTCAGGAGGTGTCGTCATTTTGCGCATCCTCAGCTATGGACCGACTCGCAGGGCTCTCATCGTCGGGTGTGGCCTCCAGATGTTCCAGCAGCTGTCTGGGATCAACACAGTCATGTATGCCCTGCTTGTCCTGTCACATCTGACACGTTTTTACCTCTCTCTGCTAACCTCATTGCTCTGTTTGTTCGTGTCCAGGTACTACAGCGCCACAATCCTGCAGATGGCCGGGGTGCGGGAAGACAAACAGGCGATCTGGCTGGCTGGTGCAACCTCAGCTACCAACTTCGTGTTCACCCTGGTGGGAGTTTGGCTCGTGGAGAGGGTGGGCCGCAGGAAGCTGACGCTAGGCAGTCTTTTAGGTTCGTAACTGCTCAGATTATCAAATTTTAGCTTGAAAAGCAGTTTGAATGGCAAGAGGACTTCTTAAAGGGGTAGTGTTGTGTGAAAACAGCTTTTTTGAGCTGTGCATCATGTTATAATATTATTCTCTCTTCATAAACATTCCTGGAGTGTTGTCTCAAAGAGCAACCCTCCACTGTCCTACTCAGCTCCTTCAGACTAGCTAGCAGCAATTAGCAAACATCTGGTGGAACTGAGCATCAGCTGAGCTCATCACAGGAGCTACTTCTCAGTGCAAGGCTGGTAAAAAACATTATCAAAGGGTTAATAGAAGAGCCATGTTGTGATGACTTCCTGAAAGTAGAGTTTCAGAAGGAGCAGGAGTTTCTTAAAGAGACAGAGGCCTAATTTCAAGGCATCAAATTACAAAGCAAATTTTTTTTAAAGTCATATTTGGATATATACAGCATTTTTATAACAACTGAAGGTAACATAATTACTTGATTGTGGTATAAAAAGCCTATATGTCCCTAGAAAACACAATACTGCCCCTTTAAATTTCAGAAATGTTTGTCTCAAAGCTTTTATTTACTCTGACGCAGGAACTGGACTGAGTCTGACTTTGTTGGCCGTGGGGTTCCTGCTGTCGGCCCAACACTCTCCTCCTGTCACGCTCCACCCCGTCGACTTTCACAATTCCACCTGCAGACTTTATGAGTGAGAAAACCAAATTCACAAAGGAGTCACTTCCCTTTTTTATTTTCCTATTAGAGAAACCGACTGCTCAAAGATGGGCGTCTTCTCAAGTTCCACTGCTGCACTAAACGAAACCGTCACTGTTCCTAAGAAGGCTAATTTTTTGTTCTCACTTTTGGTTTTACCCACAAATTAATTTCAGCCGTTTTCTGGTTCTCTTGAGAATGATAGTAAAATCATACTCTCAGCATTTAACATGGCATATTTACAGGAATTGATTTAAGGGAAGCTGCTCCTCTGAGTCTGTAAACCTGATTGTTTAGGATTCCTGTTTACATGTGTGTTTATTTGAAATTCCAACTTCCCATTTGCAGTAAAATGTCGAATGTTTTTATGCCGCATATTTTTCGTGAAGAGCAATGCACCAAGTTTGCAAGTTGGCACAAATTACAAATACAGGTGACTCACAATTTGCCTTTCATAAAGCATGGCTGCATACGATGCCTGTAAAAAGTATTCACCCCCTTGGAAGTTTTACCCTTTTATTGCCTTTTGAAATTCGTTATAACCAACAAAATTAGGCATTTTTGGCCAAAAAATTTACAAAAACGCACAGATTTCTTCAAAATAATGACAATCAAATTAAATAAGTAACATAAAAGTGACTGCATAAATTTTCACCCAATTCGGGTCAGTGTTTATTAAATGCATCTTTAACTGCAATCACAAACCACCTCGTGTTTCTCTACGTGGGTGCCTCGGGTCGCTGTCCTGTTGGAAAATAGATGTTCTCTGACTGATGGAAACAAATGATCTCACAGAGATTTCCCTTTATTTTGCTGTAGTCATTTTACCTTCTACCTTTACAGTCTTCTGTCTCTCAGAGCTGCTCTTCCCCATCCCTCCCCCGCTCAGCTCCTTCAGACTAGCCAGCAGCAATTAGCAAACACCTGAGCTCATAATAGGAGCTACTTCTCAGGTAAAAACGTTGTTAAAGGGTTAATAGAGGAGCCGTGTTGTGATGACTTCCTGAAGGCAGTTCCAGACAAAGCAGGAGTTTCTTAAAGACACAGAGGCCCAATTTCAAATTACTTTTAAGTAAAATTTCCTTTTGTCATGTTTGATGTATATGGCATTTTTTTTAACATTTAAGGTCACATGACTACTTGATCATGCTATAAAATGGCACTATGTTTGTGTAAATAATACTGCCCCTTTAAACATGAGTGGATGCTTACAGTTACATGACCTGACTAGACTTTTGTCTTGTTTCATCTCAAACTTCTAACTACTTGGCTGGCTTTTTTTTTAATGACTGTTTAATTTCTTATGAGAGCCTTTTTTTTCTGCAGGCATGTTTAGGTTAACCATGTTTCCTTCTGCCAGGTCCTGTGAACCTTGCATGTTGGATCCAGACTGTGGATTCTGTTACCTCGAAAACGACGCCGGCGTGTTCAACTCTTCCTGCGTTCCTGTCAGTCCGGCATCGACCGACAGCGCAGCCTGGGGAAGGTCAGAACACCGTCTGCACGTGCTTTGAGTTGGAAGTGTAGAGTTTGTTAACATCTAAAACCAGTCTGCTTTCTTCCTTCTTTTTTTTCCCTTTTCATCCAGATGTTCTAATCGGACGGAAGAATCTTTCAGCCCATATTGGGCTTACAACTACTGTCCCACATCGTACTCCTGGGTTGTTCTTTTGGGCCTCATCCTCTATCTCGCATCATTTGCTCCAGGTCAGATCACCTCTTTTCTTTTCAAACGGATAACAAGTTGCTTATCATGTAAAGATGAGTCTTTTTTTGTTTGTTTGTTTTTTATGACATATGTTTAATAGGAATTATTTACAAAACTTTGATTTCTCACAAAATGGGAAGAATTATCATAACATTAACTGAGAAAAAAAATGAAACAAACATCCATTTTTTCCTACAGTGAAACACCAACAGCTAGCAAATACAGCAGTTCATTATTTTAGTGATAGATTATTCCATTGATTATTCTGACGGATTAATCTGATAGAAATATTGGCACAATCTGCAGATTTTTTGTTTAAACACTTGAGCCTGTTTTATGCAAGACAAGAAATGTGAAACTCCCCCCTCCCCCAAATAATTCCATTGCTTTTTTTTTAAGTAAGAAAATAAAAATTTTATTGCCTAAAATGCAACAACATAACTTTCTCTTAGTGTGCGCTTGATCATTTGTAGCAAAGGATACATCTGCAGCTGAAAGAATACATCTTAATTCTACGGTAGCCTGTTGTGGGTTTTTGTTGTGGTTTTATTTTTGGAAGAACCGATTTATAATTGGATAGTGATTTTAATTGTGTTTCCTATTTAATGCAAACACAGCAATAATTGTGCTTATTCAACATTAGCAGAATATGAACCAAGTTTTGCACACATTTGTAATGGAAACGCAGCTAACGGCTGACTATTGCTCAAGGCATTAATAAGTTAGCTGTTGTGACAGAAGCAGATCATTGTTGTGTCCCAGAAAACTCTCTTTCCTATGAATTTTCTTTTCTTTTTTTTAACAGAATTAGAACTGGGTGAAGCTAAAACTAGGCCCCTTGAGGAGCAGAACACCTGTACAAAGTTTTTTTTGTTATCTTAATCCCAGATGCAAAATGGTTATTATATTTTTTCATATACTTTTGGCTCTGAGTTTGTTGTTCATTCAGCACTTGCCCTTTTTATTGAGTCTGTGTACTCCAGTTAACGATTAATCGATTACTGATTAAGTTGACAATTATTTTTAAAATTCAGAGACGCTATGCGTGTTGCAGGTATGGGCACGATGCCCTGGACGGTGAACTCAGAGATCTACCCGCTGTGGGCACGCAGCACCGGAAACGCCTGCTCTGCTGGCGTCAACTGGATCTTCAATGTGCTGGTGTCTTTGACGTTTCTCCATGTTGCAGAGTATCTGACGTATTACGGTAAGGGTAATGCTCAGGACACCTGCACATCGCTCCGTTAAACTGTAACTCGTTTGTCTTCTTTTAAAACGTTTCCACAAGAGTATTTACTCTCTGTTCTGGTGGGTACATGCTAATCCTGGCTAATCCATTGAGGGTTTCCAAAATAAAACAACAACATCACCAGAGACCCTTGCTTGACTTCCTGTCTCCCAGGTGCATTCTTCCTGTACGCGGGCCTGGTGGTGTTGGGGCTCCTCTTTGTCCTCTGCTGCCTCCCGGAGACGAAGGGCTTACAGCTGGAGGAAATCGAGAACCTGTTCGCCAGGCGGCTCTGCTCTTGTGGAGATTTGCCAGCGAGCGATGACAACCACGTCCACTACATCCGGGTAAAAGGCAACAACTACCTCCATTCTGATAACGACGCCTCAGATGTAGAGTAGAGCGGGTGGCTTATAATTTTTGGTTGCTTTTTTTTTTTTTTTAACTTTCTCCTCTCTATTTTGATTCTGCTTTCTGTTCTGTCTGAAGACTGCTTATGCAGGGAGGAAAGACAGCTATGCTGCCTTAGAAAACACTGACTTTTCCATTTCCATTGGCAGTACAATTGCACAAATTGGAATTACAAAAATAAATTTGCTTAATGGAAGCACAGCAATTTTGACAAAAAACGTTTTTTGATTAAATGGCTTTTGCCCTAGGACGAGGTGGTTTATTTGCTCTGTCAGAATTGGTGGATTTCTCAAAACTGAAACTTTTTTTGCATTGCACAAGTCACATGATCAACAACTAGAGGTTACTACTGGCAGAAACGACAAAGAAGACACTAGGAAGTGGCAGAAGGATGTTTTTAATGACTTTTCATGTGAACAAATTCATTTGTGTGTGATTTTAATTGTGTTTCCTATTAAATGCAAACACAGCAATAATTGTGCTTATTCAACATTAGCAGAATATGAACCAAGTTTTGCACACATTTGTAATGGAAACGCAGCTAACGGCTGACTATTGCTCAAGACATTAATACGTTAGCTGTTGTTTTCCACCTTAAAAGGGAAACAAACCTCTCCATGTGGCAGAAGCAGATCATTGTTGTGTCCCAGAAAACTCTCTTTCCTATGAATTGAACCATCATCTAGCGGCAGAAATTTTACAAAAAAAAAAAAAAAAAAAAAAAAAAAAAATTTAGGGGACCAAAACCTTATTTTCCCCCCACCCTTTTTGGAGGAAAAAAAACCCGGG
>NW_015116480.1:0-29613 GCF_001443285.1 Poecilia latipinna | reverse complement strand
CCCCAAAAACCCCTTTTTCCTAAAAATTAACCCAAACTCAGGGGGAAAAAATTTAAAAAAAAAAAAAAAAAAAAAAAAAAAAAGATTAGAGGTACCAAACCTTCAGTTCTCCTCAGCCATTCTGGAGCGTAAAGATACGCGGATTTACACCTCCTGCAAACTCTGCATGATTTCAGTCTGACACCTACTTCTGTGGTTTAGCCTGGGAGAGTTCAAACACGGGACACCGGCAAGAATGTGTTTTTGCTCTTAAGATCCATGAAGATTCCCAACGATTTCCGTCACGTCACAAAACACATTCTTCTCAAATTCACTAACGTGGTTTTATTCTCCTAATCTGGGCTGGTGGGGGAAGAAAACAACCAATTGTGGTTTGCTGTTTTCGTGGTGGGAGTCTGCACTATGTAAGCCAAATGTTTAGTTTGTTGTTTTTTTTAACTGTTTCTTACATTTTAGAAAGTGTACGTGTTCCTACATTGTTATTGTTTTTCTATAGCAGTCTTCAGATTACAGGCCAGCACATTATGGAGCAGTGGACTCAGACTGCGCCATAGCCTATATCACTGTAAGTACAGCCTCATGGTGAAGTGCTAAAAGCTTTGCCTTTATTTTGTAACATTGTTATGAATCATATGTCCTTGTTGTTGCAGCTCAGATAATCTTGGCCAAGTGTCCCTGAACAACATAAAAACAGGAGTCGTTTTTTTACACAGTAATTTTGTGCTTATTTGATTTTGTGTTACTGTGGGTATTTTCAAACTGTACAGGATTTCTTACTTAAACCGTTGTTACGTTGTTGATTTTTTTATACTCGAGGTGTTTGCAAATTGCAGAAAATGTCCAGCACACTGGAAGACCTTTGTATCTGTATGTTTTATGGTGGCAACTGTTTTCTATGAACTATGAACGCATTCCGACGCTTTGCGATGTAAAACAACGCAAAGTGCAAAAATAAAAGATTATGTTCTGCCAGCAGACGTTGACAAAGTTTCCCTTTTCTGCTAGAATAATTGTGTCTGAGGTACGAATGAACTTGCTGCTACAAAAAGTACATACATTTGATAATTTTTTTCTTTTTCTTTTTTTTTGTTTTTGTGACAATGAATTGTGCCAGTAAATGTCACACTGTTTGGAAAGTCTCTTTATTTTCTCTAAAATGTTGCCACATTTGTGTTATGGCCACTCTAAGAAAATCAAAATTATAAAATTACAAGAATAAAGTCGTAATATTACAAAAATAAAGTAGCATGAAGAGGAAGTGCCAGGCTGGGTGCAGTCCTCCCATGCACAAAATAATGGTATGCTGTGTTTCTCCAACTATCAGTTATCCAATTCAGTAAACAACCAAACAAGTGTTAATTACAGAATATGATATTTAGCATTATCAGAGAGGATTTCAGTCAAATTTTGACAGATAACATATTATTATGCTTCCATTAGAAGACAAATGTTGGGCTGTAGTGGTAGATGAAGCCTCATGATGTACGGGGATGTAAGTAAGATAAGTAATCGTAACGTAAGTGGCTCTCAACACAAATCTTTGTGTCACTGTTTTTTCCCTCTGAAGCCACAAGATGGCACCATTGGTTTGGTCTGTTGAAAAGTGGCTCCATTTTTGGCTCCTCTGATATGATCTTCTGATGTTAAAGAGTAGCGGAGCACAAGTCAAGATCACCCTCAGCTTCAAAATAAATATTAGAATTATGTCCACTGTATATTCTCAATTGAGAATACCAAATGTGTATAAAAGAAAAAAGCATGCTTTATACAAATCAATAGGCATTAACGAGTCATATGAGATTATAAAATCTCTATTTTTTTCCTTGAAAATGTCAATATCTCACTTTTCTCTGAGCTTGCAGCTGGATCGGATTTTCATGAATAAATTTAGTTTGATTTGCTTTTAATGTTTAAAAGGATAATAAAATTACTGGCAATTAAAAAAAACATAAGTGATCTGTTTCTTATAATTCTGACATTCTCCACATCTAATTCCTGCTGTGAATCATCAAAATGTTTGATATAATGTAAGATATACTATCTTGTTCATCTATATTTATTTTAAAGTGGGACAAATATTCTTTTATGATTGTTTTTATTTTTACAAGGAAATCTAACCAGTTACTTTTCTACTTACTGTATTTTACTATAAAAGGAAAAATTACATATTTTGGCTTAATAGGCAAAAAAAAAAAAAAAAAAAAAAAAAACACGTGAACTGATTTTGTTTTTATATATATTTTTAAGGACCACTTGTTTTATTTGTGATAAGAAAATCAACTTATTAAAGTTGATATAATAATAAAAATATGTGTTCACATTTATGCTTTTCTATAGAACATGGGGAATAAATGGATTAAAAATATGCTTCTATTGATTTGTACAAAGCACGAGAAATAGGAAAAAAGATAAAACAATGTACATTTCAAACTATCAAAAATTGAAATTGCAACAGTTGTGATTATATAAAATAATAAATAAAGTGGTCTTACAGTGCTAATATTAAGGCAAAGCGAAGGCAAAGCGAAGAGGAAGGTGTGAATAATAAAGCTACATGGAATAAACTCCTTCAAACACCTGTATTTGTTTTTTCTCCCAAAGCCGTTCTATGACGTCATTCCGCCGGGAATTTTTCCAAGTAAGAGAGGGCGTGGCTTGCTGACGCATTGCGGCTCCCTCCCGGTGTGTACCGAGCAGAAAAAAAGAGGAATGGCAGCGCGCGGATGCGTTTTTTTTTTAACGTGCGTTTCTGCGCGCGCGCATGACTTTCCCCGTAGCTAAAGCCGTAGCGGCTCTCTCTCAGTGTGCATGTCGAGCTTCAGCCGAAGCTGAAGCACCCGGCCAGAGCGGCACAAAGATGCGGTGCATCACTTAACTTCTAGCTCATACCATGGTTTGAACACCTTCAAGGTTATTTTTCAGCTAGTCTCAAAATGACGACACTGATCTCGAGGTGAGAAGCGCCGTTTGCCTGTACCGAGGAGAGAGTGCGCACTGCTTTCTTGCATTTTTTTTTTTTTTTTTAATCCAAAGGGAAATAAGCCAAGATACATTTCTTGTTGTTGTTGCTGCAATACTATAGTTTTTCGACAGTTTTTTTCTTTTCTTTTTACGGAGCAATGACGACGGGACAGGATGAAAGTTCAGTCCGCGTGGCACTGAGGTAAGTCTCTGAACGTCTCCATCATTTTACTAAATGCGTAGCTGTCTTAATTGCCCGGTGCCACCTGTCAGTCAGCGCCGCGGGCCTAGCAAACATCTACAGGTCATCAGCAGCGGATGCTGCTCCAGAGACGTCCTCTGCCTCCAATCATTTTATTGCGAGGGAGGCATTTCTTTTAGACATTATGGTTTAGGTTGAGATTTTTAGGCTTTATGTGGGATGTAGCAAAACAAAGAAACACTTTTCGCTCAGCTCAGGTGCGCACGCACAAGCTCCGTCCCCTTGCACGCGGCATCAGGCGCTGGGAGGAGTGATGTTTATCTGTTGCAGCGACTCAGCTTCCAGACACGGTGAGACAAAGAGAATGAGTCCGTTTGTCCAGCAGCCTGGCCTGGCCCGGTCTGTCCTCAGGGCCGCCCGCAGAGAGACAGATAATCGTTGAAAGAAGAGCTTCACGGTCAGCCACGTTTCAGGAGGAGGAGCGGTGGAGCATTCAGTTCATCTGTCAACTCTACTTTTTGTCTGTACTCTTTCAGTAGAGAATCCAGTGATGGATCTCACTGTTAAGCTTTATTCCAATCAGATCCGACTTGCGAGCTTGCTTTACAAGGAAATGTAGAGATTAGGGAATGATTACGTTGCAGTGTGCTGTCATGTTGAAAAGAGCCACTCCCACCCATCTGGTAAGGAGGCAGAGATGGACTTGTTAAGGAGAAGCTAGTGTCTCTTTGTTTCTGTTCTGGTCATCATAAAAAAGAAGCATTGTTGATTTCTTCTTCTCCTTTCTTGTTGTTTTGAATACAATATTTGCCATGCTTGCACTTGATCACTTTCCCAACATGTCTGCCTGTACTTGCTCATAAAAGTGCATCATCATTGCTCATTAAAAGATGCTTTGTGGGGAATTTTGTGTTTTTTGAAATTGGGGAAAATCTAATTTAGGATGCTGCAAAAAATTGTTTTGTGGTAATTAATCTGGATGTTTTGGACCTTTCTTTGGATTTTCTTTTAGAAAGGAAGAGATAGACAGATTGAGGCCTGCTCCACTAGGCAATAAATCTATTAATCACATGATATATTAAGACTAGCTTAATAATTCTCTTATCGTTTTTTTTTCTTATTTCTCTCTTTCTTTCTACCAAAAGCTGGATGACAAAAGTCTTCACTCTGGACTCAATTCTTTTTTTAAGGACAATTTTGTTTACAGTGTCTTGAATAAATCATGTTATTTGTTGTTTCTGTTTTGTTGATTTATTTTGCATATTTAAAATGTCCCAGTCTTAAATGTTCATTGGAACTTAAAGTTTAATGATCTCTGAGAATGTGTTCTTGCATCATTTGGACATTACATCATTATTACTTGAAAATGATCTCACAACAACAATATTATCATTTATTGCAATAACTTCTGGGACAATTTGTCATCCAGCAAAATGTGTTACTGTGACCAGTGACGTGCGGTGAGGTTCATACCTGGCGAGGCACCGACTTAATTATAATCAGATTTACAAATCTAGACCCCTGCATTTTATTGTTTACATAAGGAAATTTTGCGCATGCGTACAATGCTGGAGGGCAAAAAAACTATTCTTTAACACGTGATGCTTAGTCACGCCGCCGCCGCAGAATAATTCCGTTATCTCAATCAAACTTAGACATGTAGATATTATTAATTTCGTGCTGTGCTTAACAGCAAAGGGAGAATCCCTTAAAGTACAACTCAAAACCACGTCTTTCTCGCTCTCTGTATCAGTGCAGCTACTGTATGGCTAGCTTGCTGTTACTGTCTCTTACTCTGCAGTTGTGGAGTCACCAATGTCTGGGTTCATGAGCGCCCCCAGCGATGAGGCAAGAGAACTGCCTGCCTCACCTCGAATCTGTTCTCTGCCGTTTCTGATCGCTCCTCAGCACACGAAACACGTTACACACACACAGTTGGTGACAATAAAAACACAGTACATTAAATACATAAGCTAAATTATGGAAAATCAGCTCATACATTAAATGTTTTTAACCATTTTATTGGCGACATACAGACAGGAGGAGCATGCTCTCATAGAATGGCAACCGGTGCAGTTAGCGAGAGGTTGCGCAATCCCAGGTGAGGCTCAGCTCACTGCTGCCTCACCGGCTTCGCTTCTAAGCATTTGAATGGGAAAATAAGAAAATTCAGCGATTTTGAAGAAAAAGACCATCAGATTTGGTTAAATTAAATGAAAAATAGGTACTTTATAGTACAAACCACAGGGTGAAAATATCTTTCTAAATGATTTTATTATTATATATTATTTTTCCATGATGACAGGTGAGGCTCTGCCTCACCTGCCTCCCCTTACCGCACGTCACTGACTGTGACAGGCCTAACTGAAGCTAAAGTAAATTGGAGTGTTGACGTTCTATTGATGAGCTGTTGGTTTCTGTTCACCTGAACAAATCAGAAAAATACACTGCAGAAGAAGTCAGCTACCAGTTGTGTTTTTTTCTGGTGCAGAAGAAATGACGTAAAAGTTAGATAAAATGCAACATGACCGTTCTGTCTGCAGACATTTTGAAAAGTATACATATCGATTTAGTACCATGCATAGAAGTGGCACAAATTGGATTGTTTTTTTGAGTGAAAATATCGGAATTGGTCCGTTCAGGCTGCCATGAAAAAGACAAAAAAAAAAAAAAAATCATACAGCACTAAAAAGCCACTTAAGTTGCATTTGCAGTCTACTTTACATTAGAAAAGCTGGTCTTGGTGGGTCCTGCTAGCTGATGGTTTAAGACTCTAGCTTACTTAAAAGAAGACAGTCTTTCAAACCTGCACTGTGGAATTAAAAAAACAAACCATTAGCTGTATATATCTGTATCAGGATCGTATGCTCTACCCTTACATTAAAACAGATGGTTGTGAAACTCTGAGGCAATATAAAATGGATTTTAGTTGGTGTGTTAGCACACACGTGCATGTTCCAATGGTTTTAGTGGGAGGTGTAGCTGGAGGGCAGGAGGACCTGCTAAACCTGCCTGCTGGGCGCCTGCTACAGAACAAACATTAAGTATCATTTCTTTTCTTGGTGGTGATAGAAGCAACGTAGATCAAAGCGAAAGGGAGTAACTTCAGCTTTGTTTATATGTGGTGAAACTACTTAGTGTGCTACTGTTGCCAAGCTTAGTAACCATGAAGCAACCCACAAGATTTAAAGAAACATCTCCCTTTAGTCACTGTTTTTGTTCTCCTGTGTCGGGGCTTGTTGATGCCGCCTCTCATCTTGAGGCAATCAAATTGATGATAATGAAATTAAATAGATCGTTAAACCTCTTAAGGCTTAGGTTGCAGGCGTGCTTACATGTAATGGTGTTGAGGCATGCAGCAACTGGTATAAGTGGCTCAGTCTAAGCCTCGGGTTGGAGTTCACAAGCCAACAGCAGAGACAACTGTGGTTTAAAAATCTTGTTAAAAAGAGCTCCAAGATTAGAGCTGATACTGGCTGATATCCAGTGACCAGAATGGACTTCATGTGTGTTGACAAGAGACAACAGCTGATGAAAGCTGTGAGGGGGGGTTACAGAGCAAACAGAGATTAGGGACCCCTCAGTTGAGAGGATAAGTGAGGTGCAGATTTGTAAACTGCTTAAAATATGGCAAAATAGCCATGCGTATTCCCAAATATCTGCTTTAAAGTTGTCACAACAATATTGTTTGGAGCGTAACAGTTTTTAGTTTTGAACTACTTTGACCAAAACCTGTATGTTTTTATCCTGAAAGACCAACCTGGGAGGGTTAAGATTACAAAATAACTTATGCGGGAAAGAAGACAGTAGAACCCTAGAAACCAGGCTGAGCTTCAGTGCAGGATGTTTGGATGAGTGTTGGTCACCCATGGCAGCACCACACAAACATAAAACCTCCAGACAGACTTAAAGTGTCTCTTGGCCTCATGCTTTGTTCGCATCCATTGAGCTGAAGCAGTCTGTCAGGAGGTGTCGAGGTGATTCTGTAAATGCATTAAGTGCATCTTTATCAAGATGTTCTGTAAGTTCCTTAAACGCAGCTACCAAGGGCCTCTTGGCTTCTTCTTTGAGGAATTGTTCTCAGGTTTAGTGGGGTACTCCATGAGTTTCTGGGTGCTTTCACACTTAATAGTCCAGTAGACTCGGTTCTATTGGGGACTAAAATTGCTACATTTGTTATATTTTGAGCTGCTGTAGTTCCCTGTCAGTACACATTGTATCAAATGATCCAAACCCTTTGAAAAAATCCTATTCTTCCCCTGACCTGTGGTGGCGCTAAGAACCACTGAAGGAAACAACACAACTTTGGTGCTGTTCGAATACCAAGTGGACCAGAGACCACTCCAAAAGCAGGAAGCGGGCTATACTGTAGAGCATTCTGGGCAAATGCAAGCAAAACAAACACGCTTTTCTAACACTAGCGGGAGAAAAGGCTCATGATCTTTTGCCAAAGACAAAAGAGAAATCCTACAAACCCTAAAATCTGATGCCACTTCATTTTTGGTTACATTTAGTGAAGGAGGAAGTTGCACTCAATGTCTTAGGTTTTTGAGTCGTTTTCTTCAGTGGTTCTTGGTGCAGTGCCACCACAGGCGAATAGGAGAACGGGTTTGGATCATTTGACTCTGTGAACCACACCAGCTTGAATACAAAACAAAGATACTGCAGATTTGACCCCAAATCAAATCAAATCTACAGGACTATCAGGTGAGAAGCCACCTTTAAACTTCCTTGTCTTTTTTCTTTGAACTGTGTGCTGTTTTTACTTGTTTGTTCATAAATTATTTTTAACAAACCTCTCATGGCTTTGTAGAACAGGTGGATTTTCACTGACATATGTAAACTCTATTAGGCAACATCTGAAGGCACTAGTTTACCCTGAACTTCATTTACAAGATGGGAAAACCCTCCCCAGATTGTTGCGCTGCCTTTTCCAACTTCCTCTTCTCAGTTATGCACCACTTTTCATTCACATGAAATTCAAACAGACCTTGTGAGATTTGTTTTTTTAATGTGACAACGTGAAAAAGTTCAGTGGGTATGAATGCTTTTCCAAGGCACTGTACCTCGTGCTAATGTTCATAACTTTCTAAATACATCAACTGGAGTTTGCAGCATTACAATACAAAGATAATATGCAAATTGTGTATTACAAGAGTGATGTATAGAATTGTGTCCCTGGTGAGTTCTTGGATTTGACCCACATGGTGGATCGAGAAGGACATGTCAGTTTATAGAAGGAAACCACTAAAAGGCTGTCTTGGCATGCATGTGAAGGCTGCTTGGTGTGAAAATGCAGCTATTTGTGGCCATCTGCATACTATTTGTGACCTGTTTTCATACTTGGTGAAGGATATGAAGTTGCATCCGTGTCTTATTTGTGGCAACAGATCCACATTTAAGCCTCGTCCACTTTAGCTGAACCTTTAACTGGATAGGTGTCGGCATCAAGCAGCTGGAGATTACAGGGGGGAAAACAAATATTGTAGAAAACGACTATAAAAAGAGGAAAAGCTTAACACTGAAGTAATATAGACCTAACATGAGAGGAAACAACATATTTTGAAGGGTGTGGTGTACATAAAGCTGCTCTGTAATTACATCCAATTCATTGACCATGAGCTGCTGGCTTCTTAAGTTGTGCACAATTGTGGAGGAGGAGGATGTGTGAAAGCGCTTTTTTTTTTGTCAAACCAATGTCCACATGTGGGGACCGCACAGCTGAAGGCTCCCTGCATTGGTGCAGATGCAAACAGGCAGAAATGTGCTGACTCTTTAGGTGGTGATATAGATAACTGAGGTCCCCCAGCAATGCTGCGGCCAGTCGGGAGTCTATTTTGAGGCAAGTTGACTTTAAGTGTAGGCTATGGTTAGCGTCATAGAAAGGAAGAGCCGGTCATCGTGACCAAACACTGTAAATGTTTTGGGGTTGCACTCAAATTACTGTCTTACTAGGCGGCTTGAGACCATAAAAACCTTGGTGGCTAAAGATGAGGAACCCGGAGAAAATGTTCTGCTGAAGAACAGCTTTTTGAAAGAAAAAAAATCTGCATCATATCTCTGAGAAAGTGTTGGGCCAGGCAGACTGTTCTCCGAGCCACGGCAGAAATATTGACAAAATGTCTGGCGAGCTTTCTTATTATCTTGCCCGGGGTTGCAGTTGGCAAAACAGCACATGGTGTGTGTTCTTTTTAACTCCCAAAGAGTTAAAAAGAGAAAGTAGTAGTGATGTTCACGTACAATCCGATTTTTTTTTTTAAACAGCTGCTTACCATGAACGATAGGACTTGAGTCTCAGTGAGTGAAACTTTTTTAAAATTGTTTTGACTTTCTTACAATGATCTGCTTACACTGCAATAACTCTTATTATTCTATTTAATATAAAAGTGTATTTATTTAGTCTGCAAACAAATAAAATAGAAGAGCAGAAAATGAAATCTGAACATCATAAAAAAAAAAAAAAATTATACCAATAAAATTATTCTGTTTTCTTGTGGATGCTAATTTCTTGTGTTTTTGTTGTGAAAGTTGTTTTAATATCTGAACTTTGACTACTTGCTTGGTTTCCAAATACCTCACTGTGTCAGATGGTGTTGCACCTAACCTGAAGGTGTGAATTAAACAATGCTAAAGCAAAGTTGCAAATGAACTCTTCCCATCTGCTGGCATCATGTGGCAGCTGACTGAATCTCCATATTTATGAGGCGGTAGTTATTCTCCAGGCGAGTCTGAACAGTTCACGTGTCTGTTGTTGTATCTTGTGTTAATTGGCCACCTGCTGAACGAAGAAATATCTGATATTAAACAGTTCACTGAATGCCTAACTACAGTCTTTTTAGCTATCCCCGTACCTTCTGTCTCTTCTAGCTCAGAAGCAGGAGATAGCTGATGTTGCTCTTTCCCACTCAAAACCCACAGAGACATGCACACTCTGTGTTTTCAGGGCTGGCCTTTGTGTCGCTGGCCTGTAGTTGACACAGAGATGTGTGTTGTGTCAACAGAACATGGTTCAGTGACGAGGCAATCTAGGTTTAACTCTGAGGTTGGTTGAAATCCCCCCCTACATCTACATATAAAAATCTACACACCCTTTCCTGCTTTAACCTAAACATTATTCATGGAAAAGCAGGCACACAACACCACAGTAATAATTTTAAGATTTCAACATAAAGTCAAGATAATATTTCTTTAGTACAAAAGCAGTGATGATTTTTGAAACACACATGCTATGGCATATTGGGAGTGGACCAAGAAAAAAGAAGTACATTTCTGTCAAAAAGTTTGAGTTTGGAAAGTCAAAAATTTGCTAGAAAAACCTCTGAAATTGTCAGCTTCATCGCTCCAGTTTTTTTTCCTCAAATTTCTATAGTTGCTTTTTAATCAAAAACTTACAAAAGAAAAATTTTTAGCTGCAAATTATTTACACTAAATTTGACCTCAACAACAAAGATAGTTTCATTTGTTATCTGGCTTATTCAACCATTAGATTGGTGCAAAGTGTCATTATACTACCCATTCAGCTTTATACTTGAAGACCTTTGGTGATGGCAGGCCCGGTGACATGGGTGGGCATTAGGGGTCATTGCCCGCTGAAGGAGTCAGCCGTGCCCCCCCGGGACTGGAAGCTGTTTGCTGTTTTTCCTNCGGATTCACAAATCTAGACCCCCTGCATGTTATTGTTTACATAAGGAAATTTCTCGCACGCTACAATGCTGGAGGGCAAAAAGGCTATTCCTTTACATGCCATTCATGATTCCGTGATCTCAATCAAACTTAGACATGTAGATATTATTAATTTCGTGCTGTGCTTAAAAGCAAAGGGAGAAACCGTGAGAGTACAACTCAAACCACGTCTTTCTCGCTCTCTGTATCAGAGCAGCTACTGTATTGCTAACTCGCTGTTACCATCTCTTACTCTGCAGTTGTGCAGTCACAATGTCTGGGTTCATGAGCGCCCCCAGCGATGAGGCACGAGAACTGCCTGCCTCACCCCGAATCTGTTCTCTGCCGTTTCTGATCGCTCCTCAGCACACGAAACACGTTACACACACACAGTTGGTGACAATAAAAACACAGTACATTAAATACATAAGTTAAATGATGGAAAATCAGTTCATACATTAAATGTTTTTTTAGCCATTTCATTGGCGACGTACAGACAGGAGGAGCAATGCTCTCAGAGAATGGCAACCGGTGCAGTTAGCTAGAGGTTGCGCAATCCCAGGTGAGGCTCAGCTCACTGCTGCCTCACCGGCTTCGCTTCTAAGCATTTGAATGGGAAAATAAGAAAATTCAGCGATTTTGAAGAAAAAGACCATCAGATTTGGTTAAATTAAATGAAAAATAGGTACTTTATAGTACAAACCACAGGGTGAAAATATCTTTCTAAATGATTTTATTATTATATATTATTTTTCCATGATGACAGGTGAGGCTCTGCCTCACCTGCCTCCCCTTACCGCACGTCACTGACTGTGACAGGCCTAACTGAAGCTAAAGTAAATTGGAGTGTTGACGTTCTATTGATGAGCTGTTGGTTTCTGTTCACCTGAACAAATCAGAAAAATACACTGCAGAAGAAGTCAGCTACCAGTTGTGTTTTTTTCTGGTGCAGAAGAAATGACGTAAAAGTTAGATAAAATGCAACATGACCGTTCTGTCTGCAGACATTTTGAAAAGTATACATATCGATTTAGTACCATGCATAGAAGTGGCACAAATTGGATTGTTTTTTTGAGTGAAAATATCGGAATTGGTCCGTTCAGGCTGCCATGAAAAAGACAAAAAAAAAAATCATACAGCACTAAAAAGCCACTTAAGTTGCATTTGCAGTCTACTTTACATTAGAAAAGCTGGTCTTGGTGGGTCCTGCTAGCTGATGGTTTAAGACTCTAGCTTACTTAAAAGAAGACAGTCTTTCAAACCTGCACTGTGGAATTAAAAAAACAAACCATTAGCTGTATATATCTGTATCAGGATCGTATGCTCTACCCTTACATTAAAACAGATGGTTGTGAAACTCTGAGGCAATATAAAATGGATTTTAGTTGGTGTGTTAGCACACACGTGCATGTTCCAATGGTTTTAGTGGGAGGTGTAGCTGGAGGGCAGGAGGACCTGCTAAACCTGCCTGCTGGGCGCCTGCTACAGAACAAACATTAAGTATCATTTCTTTTCTTGGTGGTGATAGAAGCAACGTAGATCAAAGCGAAAGGGAGTAACTTCAGCTTTGTTTATATGTGGTGAAACTACTTAGTGTGCTACTGTTGCCAAGCTTAGTAACCATGAAGCAACCCACAAGATTTAAAGAAACATCTCCCTTTAGTCACTGTTTTTGTTCTCCTGTGTCGGGGCTTGTTGATGCCGCCTCTCATCTTGAGGCAATCAAATTGATGATAATGAAATTAAATAGATCGTTAAACCTCTTAAGGCTTAGGTTGCAGGCGTGCTTACATGTAATGGTGTTGAGGCATGCAGCAACTGGTATAAGTGGCTCAGTCTAAGCCTCGGGTTGGAGTTCACAAGCCAACAGCAGAGACAACTGTGGTTTAAAAATCTTGTTAAAAAGAGCTCCAAGATTAGAGCTGATACTGGCTGATATCCAGTGACCAGAATGGACTTCATGTGTGTTGACAAGAGACAACAGCTGATGAAAGCTGTGAGGGGGGGTTACAGAGCAAACAGAGATTAGGGACCCCTCAGTTGAGAGGATAAGTGAGGTGCAGATTTGTAAACTGCTTAAAATATGGCAAAATAGCCATGCGTATTCCCAAATATCTGCTTTAAAGTTGTCACAACAATATTGTTTGGAGCGTAACAGTTTTTAGTTTTGAACTACTTTGACCAAAACCTGTATGTTTTTATCCTGAAAGACCAACCTGGGAGGGTTAAGATTACAAAATAACTTATGCGGGAAAGAAGACAGTAGAACCCTAGAAACCAGGCTGAGCTTCAGTGCAGGATGTTTGGATGAGTGTTGGTCACCCATGGCAGCACCACACAAACATAAAACCTCCAGACAGACTTAAAGTGTCTCTTGGCCTCATGCTTTGTTCGCATCCATTGAGCTGAAGCAGTCTGTCAGGAGGTGTCGAGGTGATTCTGTAAATGCATTAAGTGCATCTTTATCAAGATGTTCTGTAAGTTCCTTAAACGCAGCTACCAAGGGCCTCTTGGCTTCTTCTTTGAGGAATTGTTCTCAGGTTTAGTGGGGTACTCCATGAGTTTCTGGGTGCTTTCACACTTAATAGTCCAGTAGACTCGGTTCTATTGGGGACTAAAATTGCTACATTTGTTATATTTTGAGCTGCTGTAGTTCCCTGTCAGTACACATTGTATCAAATGATCCAAACCCTTTGAAAAAATCCTATTCTTCCCCTGACCTGTGGTGGCGCTAAGAACCACTGAAGGAAACAACACAACTTTGGTGCTGTTCGAATACCAAGTGGACCAGAGACCACTCCAAAAGCAGGAAGCGGGCTATACTGTAGAGCATTCTGGGCAAATGCAAGCAAAACAAACACGCTTTTCTAACACTAGCGGGAGAAAAGGCTCATGATCTTTTGCCAAAGACAAAAGAGAAATCCTACAAACCCTAAAATCTGATGCCACTTCATTTTTGGTTACATTTAGTGAAGGAGGAAGTTGCACTCAATGTCTTAGGTTTTTGAGTCGTTTTCTTCAGTGGTTCTTGGTGCAGTGCCACCACAGGCGAATAGGTGAACGGGTTTGGATCATTTGACTCTGTGAACCACACCAGCTTGAATACAAAACAAAGATACTGCAGATTTGACCCCAAATCAAATCAAATCTACAGGACTATCAGGTGAGAAGCCACCTTTAAACTTCCTTGTCTTTTTTCTTTGAACTGTGTGCTGTTTTTACTTGTTTGTTCATAAATTATTTTTAACAAACCTCTCATGGCTTTGTAGAACAGGTGGATTTTCACTGACATATGTAAACTCTATTAGGCAACATCTGAAGGCACTAGTTTACCCTGAACTTCATTTACAAGATGGGAAAACCCTCCCCAGATTGTTGCGCTGCCTTTTCCAACTTCCTCTTCTCAGTTATGCACCACTTTTCATTCACATGAAATTCAAACAGACCTTGTGAGATTTGTTTTTTTAATGTGACAACGTGAAAAAGTTCAGTGGGTATGAATGCTTTTCCAAGGCACTGTACCTCGTGCTAATGTTCATAACTTTCTAAATACATCAACTGGAGTTTGCAGCATTACAATACAAAGATAATATGCAAATTGTGTATTACAAGAGTGATGTATAGAATTGTGTCCCTGGTGAGTTCTTGGATTTGACCCACATGGTGGATCGAGAAGGACATGTCAGTTTATAGAAGGAAACCACTAAAAGGCTGTCTTGGCATGCATGTGAAGGCTGCTTGGTGTGAAAATGCAGCTATTTGTGGCCATCTGCATACTATTTGTGACCTGTTTTCATACTTGGTGAAGGATATGAAGTTGCATCCGTGTCTTATTTGTGGCAACAGATCCACATTTAAGCCTCGTCCACTTTAGCTGAACCTTTAACTGGATAGGTGTCGGCATCAAGCAGCTGGAGATTACAGGGGGGAAAACAAATATTGTAGAAAACGACTATAAAAAGAGGAAAAGCTTAACACTGAAGTAATATAGACCTAACATGAGAGGAAACAACATATTTTGAAGGGTGTGGTGTACATAAAGCTGCTCTGTAATTACATCCAATTCATTGACCATGAGCTGCTGGCTTCTTAAGTTGTGCACAATTGTGGAGGAGGAGGATGTGTGAAAGCGCTTTTTTTTTTGTCAAACCAATGTCCACATGTGGGGACCGCACAGCTGAAGGCTCCCTGCATTGGTGCAGATGCAAACAGGCAGAAATGTGCTGACTCTTTAGGTGGTGATATAGATAACTGAGGTCCCCCAGCAATGCTGCGGCCAGTCGGGAGTCTATTTTGAGGCAAGTTGACTTTAAGTGTAGGCTATGGTTAGCGTCATAGAAAGGAAGAGCCGGTCATCGTGACCAAACACTGTAAATGTTTTGGGGTTGCACTCAAATTACTGTCTTACTAGGCGGCTTGAGACCATAAAAACCTTGGTGGCTAAAGATGAGGAACCCGGAGAAAATGTTCTGCTGAAGAACAGCTTTTTGAAAGAAAAAAAATCTGCATCATATCTCTGAGAAAGTGTTGGGCCAGGCAGACTGTTCTCCGAGCCACGGCAGAAATATTGACAAAATGTCTGGCGAGCTTTCTTATTATCTTGCCCGGGGTTGCAGTTGGCAAAACAGCACATGGTGTGTGTTCTTTTTAACTCCCAAAGAGTTAAAAAGAGAAAGTAGTAGTGATGTTCACGTACAATCCGATTTTTTTTTTTAAACAGCTGCTTACCATGAACGATAGGACTTGAGTCTCAGTGAGTGAAACTTTTTTAAAATTGTTTTGACTTTCTTACAATGATCTGCTTACACTGCAATAACTCTTATTATTCTATTTAATATAAAAGTGTATTTATTTAGTCTGCAAACAAATAAAATAGAAGAGCAGAAAATGAAATCTGAACATCATAAAAAAAAAAAAAATTATACCAATAAAATTATTCTGTTTTCTTGTGGATGCTAATTTCTTGTGTTTTTGTTGTGAAAGTTGTTTTAATATCTGAACTTTGACTACTTGCTTGGTTTCCAAATACCTCACTGTGTCAGATGGTGTTGCACCTAACCTGAAGGTGTGAATTAAACAATGCTAAAGCAAAGTTGCAAATGAACTCTTCCCATCTGCTGGCATCATGTGGCAGCTGACTGAATCTCCATATTTATGAGGCGGTAGTTATTCTCCAGGCGAGTCTGAACAGTTCACGTGTCTGTTGTTGTATCTTGTGTTAATTGGCCACCTGCTGAACGAAGAAATATCTGATATTAAACAGTTCACTGAATGCCTAACTACAGTCTTTTTAGCTATCCCCGTACCTTCTGTCTCTTCTAGCTCAGAAGCAGGAGATAGCTGATGTTGCTCTTTCCCACTCAAAACCCACAGAGACATGCACACTCTGTGTTTTCAGGGCTGGCCTTTGTGTCGCTGGCCTGTAGTTGACACAGAGATGTGTGTTGTGTCAACAGAACATGGTTCAGTGACGAGGCAATCTAGGTTTAACTCTGAGGTTGGTTGAAATCCCCCCCTACATCTACATATAAAAATCTACACACCCTTTCCTGCTTTAACCTAAACATTATTCATGGAAAAGCAGGCACACAACACCACAGTAATAATTTTAAGATTTCAACATAAAGTCAAGATAATATTTCTTTAGTACAAAAGCAGTGATGATTTTTGAAACACACATGCTATGGCATATTGGGAGTGGACCAAGAAAAAAGAAGTACATTTCTGTCAAAAAGTTTGAGTTTGGAAAGTCAAAAATTTGCTAGAAAAACCTCTGAAATTGTCAGCTTCATCGCTCCAGTTTTTTTTCCTCAAATTTCTATAGTTGCTTTTTAATCAAAAACTTACAAAAGAAAAATTTTTAGCTGCAAATTATTTACACTAAATTTGACCTCAACAACAAAGATACTTTCATTTGTTATCTGGCTTATTCAACCATTAGATTGGTGCAAAGTGTCATTATACTACCCATTCAGCTTTATACTTGAAGACCTTTGGTGATGGCAGGCCCGGTGACATGGGTGGGCATTAGGGGTCATTGCCCGCTGAAGGAGTCAGCCGTGCCCCCCCGGGACTGGAAGCTGTTTGCTGTTTTTCCTGTATTAATTTGATACAGTAGGGGCTTCCGCACTTCCAATATCTGTGCCTTCTGTCACTTTTTTCAGCCATTAAAACTGTTTAATTGTTGTTAACATGTAGTAACCTGTTTTTCCGAGTCGCCTCTAAACACAACATGAGTGCTAAGACGCTCGCGCTGGATTTATACCTGTGCAGCAGTGAAGGAGACCTGCTGCTGTTGTGCAGAGCTACTCAGGTGTGTGTTAGAAACATGGCAGCAAACCAGCAAAACGCAAAGAACTTTGCACAGTTTTCCCTCAAACTAACCGACTGAGTTGAGTAAAGCTGTTGGATGCAGGTAATGCTAGCTAAATGGCGACTAGCTAATAACATTGCAGCACCTTAAGCTTGTTAACTAGTAGCCAATAGGCTACTGATGTTGTTGTTTATGTTCAAAAAAAGTAGTACTTGTTACATTGAGTAATTTTTTTGGAAAAAAGGTACTTATACGAGTAGTTTTACTGCACTGTACATTTTTCTTTTACTTGAGTAATTTTATTATTGCTGGGTATTCATTTTGCCCCACTCAAAATAAGCCGATGCCCCCCTGTTAAACTCGTCTGGGACCTGGGCTGCATCAGGCCACAATAGAATGTTCAGTTTCAATGGTATCAATGACATCAGCAGTTATGTCATCGCTCTATGATATCACAAAGGAATCTCTCTCTTGAATGTAGCTCACAGACGGCGTTTTCTCAGACCTGTTCCACAGTTCTATCGCGACAGATCACTCTTCAGAGCACGTTCAAAATTAATCGAAACAAGCGGGATATTGCTTAGACATGAAGCAACAACAGAAGTTCCTGCCCTACTTTATATATGTGTATAATTATATTTAGCACTTGGTGTTAGGGCTGTGTAATATCGATATTGCGATATATATTGATATTTTCTTTCCTAGAAAAAAATCGATATCCATCTGCAAGTATCGTAACATCCAACTGTCACCTTGCTCACTCACTGCTTGCTTAACCGGGAGAGTGATTAGGTCATCAGGCTTAGAGTGATTCCTTCAGATGTTAAGTGTCAAGGTTAAAAAGGTATCAAACTATTCAGAGCAGGCTACTTGGTGCACATTATTTACTTTATAAATCCATGTAAGCTACAGTTTGTACTGTTTCAATTAAAAGAAACATGTTTTCTCACCACTTCTTTGATTCATTTTGTCCAGCTGTCGACTTTTAAGTCTGTGTTCATGTCCAACCAGAGCCAGGTATTGTGTAGTTGGTGCTTTTAATAAGTTTTCAGTTAAATTAATTCCATCCAACTCTATAATAGTCACAAAATGTCACCAAAATCACTCTGTCCCTCTAAAATCTTTCAGAAAATCGCAAAAGTGTATTGAATTGTATCGTTTGATGAATATCGCAATATATATCGTATCGTGGGCAGAATATCGTATATTGTATCGTGAGATTATTGCATCACTACAGCCCTACTCGGTGTGTGGTGGCAACCTCATCCACCCCTCTGTGATTTTTGGCACCCCAGGTTGGGAGTCACCAAGTTAGATGATCCAAATGTAACTAAACCCTTCTCATAATAGGTCCAAGAGTTTGGTTTCCAATTTCCACTCCTGAAAAGGATGCATCAGTCATAGCACTCTGGTGTGTCCATATGAAGTGAATCAACAAGTCAATAAAAGGAAGCTTTAAAAATAACCACTTGGAATAATTTTATGTTATTGTGGTCAGTAAGAAGATACATTATTTCTTTGGTGTCGCATAAGATTATATTGTATCAACGTCTCGGACATATCATGTTTCAGTCCTGTGCCCCAGCAGGCTTTGGATCGCTTTATTGTAAATGGAAATGGTTTCAAAGCTCAAGAACAATGAGGAAACTCCTGGCTGTGTGGTTTACTGAGCCGTCCACCAGAACCTGAGTACCGCTCAAAGCACAAATTTAATCAAGTTGGGAAGGTACATAACACTTTCTGCCACATGATGTTGTATCTTCTAATTGGGAATACTACAAGTGCACCTAAATAAATATAACTGAAAACTTTATTTTAGTAGCTTAATGAAAAACTGTAATGAAATGGAATAATTTAACAAAGTGTGGCATGTTTAAGTTCTTATTATGGCTAAAGAAAACCACACACTTTAAGAATTTTACATAAGATTTTTTGAAAAAAATAACCAAAGATTTCTTTGTACAGAAATTTCTTCACCTACTAAAGAGGGGTCAGGTACTGATTTACTGTGCAGTATATGCACTCAATACTTAGTCAGGGCTCCTTTTTACATGAATTCATCAGCGCAGTGTGGCATGGAGAGATTAGCCTGTTGATCGCAGCCTGTAGCTCATGTGCAACATTAGCTCTGGTGTGTCTCAGCTTCCTCTTAGCTGCATAAATGATCTGTTTGGTTATGCTAGTTTACTGGGGTTCTAAGAAAATGTAACGCTCTGCTCTATAGCATTTTCTTCTTTGCAACATTTTAGACGTTTGTTCAAAACTTGCATGTCAATTGAATAGAAATGGCTATTGAACCTGGAAACTTCACACAGCGCCTAAACACCTTGCATTCTGTGTGTTTCCATGACTTCCAAATGAAACGCAACATTTCTGTAAAGAAGAGTTTTTGAACCACTGAGCAAAAGGTTCAGCTCAGTTTTCTCCTTGGTACAGGTGAGACAACAATTTTTGTCTTCTGTAATTGATTTATTGAGAAATTGTTAAATTAACCTTAGAAATATCTCTTTTTGAGGAGTTTTACTTTCTGAATTCAATTCTCAAAACCACCTTTTCCAAAGATTTTCTAAGTTGGTGAGTACCTGTAGTTCATGTTGCCTATAACTGGAACCCATCTGACACTGGCAGTTTTCATATCTAACTTTGTACAACCTCCTGCAAACTCCTCCTATTGGCCAACTTTTCCCTCCCTGCTTATTAAGGGGTGGTCCGCTCCCTGACCTCTGACCTACAGGAACCAGTGAAATAGTTATCAGTATGCTGCAGCATTTCAGGTCGCCCCCATTGTGTTTTTAAAAGGGTATTTCCCTTTAAGTTCTCAAAACTGTGGAATTGCTGTGCATTTGAGGCGTATTAGAGGAAAACAAACAAAGTGAGGTCAGGAAGCCTCGGCCTTCATGAACCTGCCATGCAGATTAAACAAGTCCCTGGGTCCTGGCAGAGGCCTGGGTGTGTGACCTGTTTTTGTAAGCTCTGCCCTTGTGATCTGACATTTTATTGCACTCCTAATGGTTTTGTCTGAAGGGGACAGTCAGTTTCCTGGTGGTAAATACAGCTTTACTGTAATATAAAAATAATCATACATAGTTATTTTGGTTCAATTCAAAATTATATTTAACATAGCTACTCATTCAGTTTGCAGTGCATTTTTGGATCATAAAATAGAGATACATGAATCTAAAAATTTGGGTTCATATTAATTTTGCTGTGATGAGCAATATCTGATATTTAGCAATATCATAAACATTTCCCCTACCCTTTGAACACTATGTGGGGGGAAAAACTAACCACACCATTGAAATACCTCTCTACTTCAGTTAAATTTCCTCAAAACTTGTGCTGTGTCACTGCTATGATCAAATACCACATGATCGACCCCTTCTTGCTCCAAGAAGCCATGCACAATCGGTTATAAGATGGAAATAAATATCAGTTATTAATATTGGCATATTCTTACTTATCAATGATGCTGTTAATAAGTTAAAAATCGACCAACATAGGTCAATTACGATGTTAATGCTGACATATCTTGCATCTCTATTATGGGTGCACTGATTTATCAGCCAGCTGATTTATCAGTGTCCATTTTCTTAATTTTGTGAGATCAGTGATCCGCTGACTTTTACATGTGAAGCTAATCTTATCCACCAATCTAATCTTGCTTGGCAAAGGACAAAGACCACTGTCCTCTTTTGCTCTCTGGTGAGAATTTGATTGACAGTCCGGCCCACCAAGTTATGTCTCGACGCTTACAATTAACAATATTTACCCCACTGTTGCCAACTCTATAACTTTCTTGCTACATTGAGACCAAAAACAATTGGTATAGGCCAAAATCGGAATCGGCAGGTTAAGTTTTTTAAAAGATCTGTAAATGGTGATTGGCCAGAAAACTGCAATTGGTGCACCACTAATCTTTATGCAATAGGAGTATACTTGCAAAGTATACTCTTATTTATTTACTTATTTATTTATTTTACTAATACGCATTTAATATGCCATTTTTTATTTGTGATTGTTTGAAATCTAGTGGAACAGGGTTATGCAATACATCTGAGACATAACATCTTTCTCCTGCACTCACACTCCTGCTAATTATGATGCAGCAGCCTCTTGACTGTCTAGTTTTCCTGTCTGTGCTTGGAATTCACATACATACATTTTCTCCTTTAAGAAAAAATGTATCCTTATATGTAACAGATGAATGATTTTGCTCGTGTTTTGAGCCTCATGTTGTCTGATCTGTTGGGTCAGCAGCAGATGAACTTCATCTCTTCAGTCTGATTGGTGGCAGAATGCTGACTGCTTTCCTCTCCCTGATGCTTTTCCCCTTGGCATCTCCTAGACAGCCAGAGCAGCATTATATCCTGCTGGGATCGGATTAACACTTTAATTCAGTCCTTCTGTTATGGGTTGTCATGGCAACCTTCCTCTTTTGTGTCGCACACTGAGTAAATGCGCACCGGACACACAGACATGCAGGATGGTTATGACTTGATGAATCTTTTGGCAGGAAGGGCGATAGTTTGAGTCAGTCAGAGGTTTCCTGTTCTAATGTTTTTTTTTTGTTTTTTTTTTTGCTCGTTTCTGTTTTTGTGCCAGCTTGTCATCTGAGCTCTTTGTCCACTGTGGTGGTCCTGCTGGCTGCACAGACAAAGCACCAAAGCCGATGTGTTTTTACTTGGCATTTGCCATGCATTTTTGTTGCATTGGATCGACAGATTTCTGTCCCCTTTGACTCCAAGATCCAACCCATTGTTTCAGTCATAGCAGAAATAGAGCTACAGCTGAAGTCAGTGAGTCTGACTCCTCTCTGGGTAGGTCATGATGAAACATAGAACTGTTCCGGTTGAGTTTTAGAGCAGGGTTTTTGTTTTATATATATATATATATATATATATATATAAAATATCAGAGAGTTGATATAAAGTAAAAGCTCCACATTTTGTGGTTGAAGTTCTTATATGTACATGGTTTTACAAAACTATTCATACCCCCTTTAGACCTTTTCCACACTTTGTCATGTTACAACAACAAACTTCATTGTATCTAATCGGGATGTTATGCAACAGACCAACACAGAGTTGTATGTAATTATGAAGTAGGAGGAAAATAAAATGGTTTTTGAATCAAAATCTGAACAGTGTGGCAAGCATTTGTTTTTCAGCCCACCTATGTCTTATTTCGTAGCTCCACTTACAAACCACAAAAGATTTGTAGGTTTGGATGTTTTCTATTTTTTACAGAACTTTATTTTTCTTGACTTCATTCCTTATCTCCTGTGTTCTTACACTAAATGGTGAAGTTTGTTTTCTGACAAACCAAGATTTAATTACACAGAAATGAACTGTAGTTAATTGGAGAACACCAATTACAGTTTTCTGGCCTATCACTGAACTTTTAAAAACCTGACCGCCTAATTCCAATTTTGGCTGATACTATATATATATTTTGTCTGAAAAATATAGACAAAATATAACAAAATCACAAAGTTGGCAACAGTTGGGTAACTATTGTTAACCACCCACATGCAGACATGACCTGGTATGCGGGTGTGTCAGTCATCCATCCCTCAAAACAGAACAAAAGGTCACAGCAGCTGATTTTCAGACTTTGAAGTTGGATAAGATTGACTTTACATACAAGTAATGGCCGATCATCGATCTTCCAAAGTGAAAGAAATCAGGGCTGGATTATCGCCCAGTCATTTTTTTTGTTTTTTTTGGTACACCATTACTTGGTTACTATCTTGGTGATGTCTGAGGGGTTTTCCTTGATTTATTGGTATTAAGTTAATGAGAAACATAAATTGACCCTTAAATATGTTAATCACAGGACAAAACTTTCAGTTGTATGTGGACAAATTTTGTCACATTGTGATTCAAGAAGGTTGAGGCTTTTTCTGCATCTGTCATGGATACAGTGAAATGTATCATCAGAAGGTGGAACAAAGTTTGTACGTTTCTGTGTGTAGGTCTTGTATTTCATTCGTAATGGTCTTATAACACCTTAAATTTGAGATGGTGAAACCTGCAGAAACTGTGTATTCTATCCATGTTGTCTTACCCAGCCCTTTCACAGCCCCTTGTGCTTCTAAAGACAACTTTAAAAACACAAGGGAGGAAATTTTGCTTGCCTGACAGAGAGATTAACATAAGTGACAGCAAGAGGCTGAAGCAGCATTTCACTTTGTTTTTCAGTAATTAACATCCTGTTTAACTGGATATACTGAAAGCTAAGCTCTTCCCTCCTGGCACACATCCAGCTAGGAATGATTTTTAAGGTAAAAAAAAATAAAAATAATAATAAGCAGTTATTTCTTCGTTGTTGTTTACACGAGGACAAGCAATGTAAACTGGCCTGCAGTGGCTGGTGATGAGTCGAAGTGTGACAAATTTTGTTGTAATTGCTTCCTTCTTTGTCCTTCCCCCAGACCTGATGTATTCCTCTGTGAAGGACAGAGTGACGTAGCTCTGTCTTTTCAAGGTGCTGCAGTCCTCTACTCAGCAAATCCCTTCTTAAAGTCCAGGCCTGTTTACTCTGCAGTGACCACTGGGAGTAGAGCTGCAGCTTTTGTGTACTTGCTGTAGATTGTTGGCTGCAGGGCAGGAACCGTTTTTCTTTCCTCCTTTATCACCCCCATAGTCATCTGCACTGCAGCTTTCTTGTTTAGATAAAAAAAAATAAAAAATAACATAAATTTTGCCTGAACAAGGTAATTGTGTTGGCCATAGATTAAAAAAACATCAATATTTCTGATCCTTTTCATGCTGGTCAGCAATAATTCTATAGATTCATGTCTTGTTACTTGGAATTTCTTTTTTTTAATGATTTGTTAAATATATATTTACATATGACTAACTTCTTTAATCTTGAAAACTATTAACACCAGTCCGCCAGTGATTTCGAGAGCCGGGGGGCATCTGGGACAGGTTTAGGCATGCTGTTAACATCTGAACACAGTTGACTCAAACAAGTCAAATAAGGTCAGAGGTGAAGGAAGGCGCACTTTTATAAATTATGAGTGTTTACACATCAATACATCATAAAATACAGACTTTAAATCTGATCACTCTTTAAGTATTTATGGTAATAATGATAAAAGCGATGGTGATCCGCACAAATATCTCATGCCAGCTGTCAAGCAAGGTAGTGGAGAAGTACTGGGTTTTGCTTTTACAACAACCACCCTGCAGTGTTTGAGTCAACTATGAACTCTTCTCTCTTGGCATATTTAAGTACCATCATAAGCTTGGCCCAAACTTATTCAGTTACTCCCCATTTTTTTGGAACCACCTCAAGGGTGGTAGAAACGGGTCCTCACCGGGTACTACGCTCATGTAATTTGACTATCAGCATACTGCATTTGTTGATTAGCATGTAGAGTCTGTGACAAGACTGTGGCACTTGGTGAGATGGTGAGGCGCAATTTGCTAGATGATCAAATCTTGAGGTCCAAAGCTTTTATCAGTTGTGGCTCACCCGTCCTTTTGATGCTGTATGCATCAACTGGAACCCAAGACGGACAAATATACCCAGAGATTTTAGAGATACTGGCCATCTAACATTACACACGCAAAACAATGTTATCGGAGCATCAACCTCAGCTCCTGGGCATTCACTGCATGCCCACGTTACTAGCCATATTTATGCCCACTTTGGTGAAGAACTCATTGCCAGTGGAGACAGCCAGCCTGGATAGAACCAAATCGGACAGCGGCCTGATAGTGAGACTTGAAGATGGAGAAGGGGCAAAAATATCAGCAAACAACAATGAACTGAAGCAATGTTGTAAATAAGAGTGAAACAAAACTCTTCTACACTGATGTGAGAGACTGATGACCAAAAAGAAAACTTTATTGTTGCTACAGATTGTTCTACATGATATGGAGTCATGGACTGGATGAATTTATCCTCATTGAAGTCAATATGTCTCTTCTTATTGTTGTTTTTTATTTAGTGGATTTTAATGTCAGTTTGTGGCTGACATAACAGCACAGAAGTCAAATCCTGACCCTCAGCTGATCTGCGACCTCTTCATCCAACTCTGAAATAGGCTAGGCCCTCATTGATATATTCAGGTTGCCTTTCCCCTTCATTTTTACCAACATAACTCTAAACTCATTCATGAAACATCTTCTAAATACAAAGCTACTGGAGTTGACAAATAATCTTCCTCCAATTTAAGATTGCTAGTGCTAACGAGAAGCTAAAAAGCAAACTGCGCAACAGAAGTGTAGAGATTACTTGCAGATGAGAAGCAAGAAACAGAAGAAATGTGGTCAGATCCCCAGGTGTGAAGGCACTCTGGGAGAGACAGAAAAGCAGGATTACAAACCCAATTAGTGAGTTAAATGGTGTGAAACAAAGATACCCCCGCAGGCCTATGTGTGGACTGAATGGGATTACACTTCCAAAAGCACTTTTAAAGGCCAAGGAAACATGTAATTGGTTAAATACGGCAAATTTACCATGAAAGCCAATTAAAATACTTCTACGGGTTCATGGTTGTTGATCTGCTCAATAACTCAAACAGCTCGTCTTCTCCAAGGTCTCCAATCATTAAGTAGTTTTTAAGTAATGAATCAACTCTGAAATCATCCATAATAGCTAGTAACATAAAAATAAAATCAAAATAGGAGTCTTAGCGTTAACGAAAACATCTCCGACCACATCATGTGTAACTAAATGTCACAACCTCCTCGCAGGTCGTTACCTCTGGTCCCTCGCCTCCGTCCAGCCGAGGCGTTGGTGTCAGTGCTGGGATCCAGTATCACACAGGCGAACACAATGACGGCTCTGTAGCCCGCTGGCCGTATTGTTCTTTCCTGAGTTTGGAGGCACAATGAGGCCCTTATCCACACTGCTGAGAGAGACTCACTGTCAGGTGCTTTTCTTCCCAACTTGTTTGGGGGCTGAAGCCTTGAAGAGAATGTGTTTAAAAAGCAGAAAAGGATCAAAATTGGTTGTGTGGTTGCAAATAAAGCGTTAGCTAGGAGTAAATGGAGAAATTATCATTGCCCTAATAGTTTCCTCTATTGGCTAAACTGTTTTGGTCTATGATCTGCTTTGATGAGATGAATAAACATCAACCTGACAAGCGATGAAATTATGGTGAAAAGTTGGTGGAGATAATCCTCAGATCTGGAGTGTGCTTAACAGATGAGACAAGCATGATGCTAAATGTAGATCGTGATGTTCCACTCCTTCCAGATCCGTTCACACTCATGTCTAAAACTTTTAGTCATGCTTGCAGATGTAATGGAAATGATTTACTGATTTACTGTTTCAGTGATGCTAAAGCACCATGAATAGATTCTCTTGCAGATGGTGTTTGTTGCTACAATTTAGTCCAGATTTCATGAATTAATTCCATTTTGATCTGCATTTCACATAGGCAGAAATGAGTAGTAACTACTTACATTTACTTGAGTAACATTTTAGAAAAATACATTACTTTTACTGCACTGTACTTTTTACATTTACTTTAACAGATGCACTTGTAATATTATTATGAATATTATTACTTTTGCTACTTGAGTAAAATTTCTGTATTCTCCATCCAATACAAGTAACTTCAGTGAAGAAAGAACCAACATATTTTAACGAAAAATGTATGAAAGAGACGCACACGTACAGTTTACATTAAAGTGTGACTTCTTGTTTCTACACCAGCTTTGTTGTTCTAATGTTATGTAACATACAGTAAACACTATATATTGCCACTGAAAGCCAATACTCTGTTCTAATATACAAGCATTCATTTTATGTAAATCACTTTTTTCCACAAATAAAGGTTTCACATTTTGGCAGTGGTTAAAACAAGACAGATACTTGTTTTAGGCAAACCCCTGATATTTTGTGGAATATTTTACACATGTTTTTGGTTAAAAGTTCAAATTAAAGCGTCAGACTGACTGGAATGAACAGAGAGAGTTTTTAGAGTTTTGTTATGACGAGCTACATATGATGGGAAAGGAAGAGTCATTTGAAAGACTGGAATGTGGACTCTGAGCTTCTCCATGGTGATGCTTGTCCTGTTCATCTGTCTTCAGTGCATCTCAACAGACCTGAAGCCTTTTAAACATTTGAAGCCAACAAAATGTTAAACAAATGTGCTTTTCATGACAATAAAACTTGGAATACACAAAAAGCTTGCTTTGGGAAAGGAGACTCAAGCAGCACAGGGAGAAATTATTTCTTCTCCCAGAAGCATACTTTTACATTGTTTTTTGACATTTCAATTGGATTCGTTAATGTAAGATTTGTCACCTTTATATGATTGTTGAATTAAACTGAATCCATTTAAATTCAGTGATGCCTTTAATAAATCCATGAAGCTATAAATTACATTTTGATGCTCTTTGCTCTTGAGAAGTCAGTAGTTGCGTTCCAAGACTTGATAAATCTCTTTAAAAGTACAGACCATTTTCATATTCCCATCCTGAACAGTCGGCACTAATAAAACAATCCCATTTAAACAGTTTGTGTCTTTGTCCACAGGATCCGTCCTCAGCTGCCCAGGGAGAAGATCGAGGGATGCCACATCTGTACATACGTGATGCCTGGAGAGCCTCAGGTCATCCTGGGGAAGGACAAGGCCTTCACGTACGACTTTATGTTCGACATGGACTCCCAGCAGGATGCCATCTACTCCACCTGCACTGAGAAGCTGATCGAGGGCTGCTTCGAGGGCTACAACGCCACCGTGTTTGCATACGGACAGGCAAGCCTTTGTGTTCCAGCCCGCTGCAGCTGCAGCACCGACGACGCTTTTAGCCTCGCTGGTGGAACATATTTCTGTCTGAGCTCATCTCTTTGTGAGGAAAATGAGAAGAGGTTGCTGGGGAATCTGTAAAAGAGAATATGTTTGACATTTTAAGCAGAAAAACTGGAAATTTACATTTTAGTTTCTGACTGGATAGCAATAGTTTTACAAGGAATGTAAGTTTGGAACATAAAATTCAGATTGTGAGATTATTATACACAATTGGTGACACTGATTATCTCTTTAGTTTTAAGGTGTCACTATGGAAACCAGTAGGTTCAAATGTGAGGGAGTTCAAGCTTATTTTGGAGTTAAGTTGATTTGTTTGTGCTGCACATACAGGTATATTAAAAAATTTGAATATTGTGTAAAAAAAATGTCTCATTTCAGAAAGAAAAGCTCATATTTAATACACTTAATAAAATATTTTCAACCTTTAATTCTTGTAATTTTGAGGACTCTGGCTTATAGATGATAACACAAACTCCCTTGTCTCAGAAAGTACACAACACCTATTTAGAAAAGCATTTTTTACACAATCATTGATAAAACTGCTGACTGAACAGATGTACACAAGACAACCATTGGCATTCTCAACATGGAGAGGAAGCCACAATAAATCAGTGCTAAAGAAGCTGGGGTTTGAAAGTACTTTATCCTAGTATGTTCATAGAAAGTTGAGTGGAAGGAAAAAGTGCTGGATCCCTTTTGTCAAAGCACTCCTGAACCAGACATCAGAATCTCCTGGGCTAAAGAGAAAAAGAACTGAAATGTTCCTCAGCGGCCCAAATTCTGACACTAATTTGTCAGAACTTTAAACTTTAAAATAACTATTTATTTTACTGAAGTGTCAGTAAAATAAATAAAATTTAAAAATGTATAAAATAATTATAAAAACTTACCAAACCAACCAACAAACATGAGTAAGAACACGACAAAAAATGTGAAGCCCAAGTTACAAAACAAAAAATTAAATAAAAAAAAAATTAAATATAATATTTTTTGTTTTTCTTCCGGTCACTGAAAATATTTTTACGAACCCCACTTTGTGTTTCTCTTGTATGGTCATGCTGATATTAGAAAGCTCCCATTAACAACAGCTTGTAGCTAATATCTGCTCATCCAGTCTACCTTTAGTCTAAATCATAACAGTGTGAAGTCCATCACAACTCTCTTCTCCTACTACTCAGGTTGCCATAGATACAGAGCTCCTGATGGATGGCACTCAGAGCATTCACACTCATGTCTAAACCACGCATCTTCAATGTGTGGCAGCGTTAAGTTGTGTTGCTGCTGGCCTACTTCTGACTGGAGCTCATGTTCACACAGAGAGGATGGTCTGGCCCAGATCTGCCTGTTTGCCCCCCGCATGTCCCTCTTTACAGGGACTTATCTAGATTTAGAGCGACCCACTCGGCTGCATCACAAGATCTCAGCCCTGCTGGGCTGCAGATATAAACAGACATTAACGACATGGCCGAGCAGAGTAAATCCGTCTCATCCAAAGATCACTGGGCTGTTTAAGCCTCAGTTTGGCAGATCGAATGCAGCTGAAGACACAGAACAAACTCGGCTTGGACTGAAAAAAAGTGGTTTCCCCCGTTGCTAGAATGTAAATTTGCTGTCCATTTTAAAAGGAACAAACAGTGGAGAAAATAATAAAAATAGATTTTCTGATAATACTGTCAATTTTGTTTATTTTTTTAA
>NW_015116479.1:34250-36023 GCF_001443285.1 Poecilia latipinna | reverse complement strand
GTGGGCGGGGCGGAGCGGCAAGAAGACGAAGGGGGAACCGTATCTGATGGGGAAACGCGGATTGACGTAACACCGGCGCTTCTGGGGCCCCGAAATATGCTTTGTATTTGTGTGAATGAATAAGATCAGAATGCCTTCATTTTATCACTGGTTAAGAGGATTTTGGCAGTGTTGTTGAAAATATGTCTGATTTGTTCTGGCAAACGTCTATCATGAATGCTTGATTATTATTGGTCCAAGTTGGACGCTTCTTAGACATTGGGGCGGAGCATCAGGGAGGGATTTCTCACTATGGCGGACATGACAGCGGAGCGCAGAAACAAAAGAAAAAGAAGAGCGCGACCGAGAGGTAATGAAGAAAATACCCAAACTAACGGGGTTTTTAAACCTCATATTGGACATGGAACAGACCCATGGTCCCTCTCCGCTTCTCAAGACGTTAACCTTGCTAACAGCAGTTCTATGGTCCGTGGTGCCCGGGGAGTCAGAGGCGGCGGAAGGGCGAACCTCTTCGCCAGGTGCAGCGGTGACCAACCACGGATAATCGTACAGAACTGATCCTGCGCTTTGGGTAAAAACTAATGAGTTCGTGTGAGCTTACTGGGCTGAGCAAGAAGCAGGGAATGTGGATGTTAATTTTAAAGCATCAGAACATCTTTACAAACATCAGAAACGATTCTTCTCCAGATGTTTTGAAAGCGAGCTCGCAAGTAGTGAGTACATCCAAACACAGGCTGAGTTATCCTCCATCCACCGCGGCTGGGTTGCATTTTAAACGATGCTTAAAGTCAGTGATGGTTTGAAACGGGTTTCCATGAGTGGAAAAAAGCAACAGAACGATTCAAAGAGAAAGAAAACAGCTAAAGTAACAGAAAAGTAGTGCGACTGCTTTGCTCGCTCGCGCTCAAAGCGAAGTTAAAAAGCGGAACTAGCTTTAAGCTCCAGCTAGCAGCAGCGGGAGGAACCGTCCTAATCATATGGCGTAGGGCCGACTGTACAAATTATCTCTAGTGCGTCCTGCCCTGCCCTGACGCGCAGCTAAAATCCAGACATCACCGAATAAAAGCTTTGACCAGGTTTGGCTCGCAGAGAGGAAATAACCTGAATGTCTGGAGTTGGTAAGGAAATAAACCTGATAATTACAGAGAAAGTTGATAAAAATTGAAAGAGGGAGGGAGACAAATAAAGATAGAAATGAAGAAGGATAAATAAATACTGTACAGAGAGGATGGATAGAGAACATTGTCAAATGTTTCTTCCTTAGGAAAGCTCTGTTGAATAGACATACTCAAGATGTTCAAGTATTTCTTTAACTACTACAGGGTTTCCCCCAGAAAACTTGCTAAGCCCGGTGGTCGGGGCGCCGAGGCGGTCCACCGTGTTTTTGTATTAAAATATGTTAAGTTGACAGGAAATGTAAAATTATTACTAATTATATGTTACTACAAAACGCTAGTGAAATGCTATCTAAACCCACAACTAGTCTTAAAAACAACAAATAAAAAATCAAATTAAAATGAACATCAATGATTTGCACTTCTGTTTAATCCAAATCAAGTCATCAGCTCCATCAGGCCCCCCAGGGCTTCAGGGCCCCATAAATGCTAATATTTTAACAGACCACAGATATATGAATGTAACATTTGTTTGAGATGATCAATGCTGGAAAGTTTGATTTAATGCTTTCAACATACATAAATTAAGATTTTAAATTGTTTAACATTTAAATGTAAGATTTTAAGGAGCTGGCCAGTTTACTTTGTAAAAGTTCAA